>NC_133324.1:87302183-87583157 GCF_042186555.1 Aquarana catesbeiana | reverse complement strand
CACGTCGCTTGGGTGAGTGAGGGGGGAATCTTCTGGCACAAAAGGTTTTTTACCCTAATGCATAGAATGCATTAAGGTATGAAACCTTCAGCCTTTACAACCACTTTACGTAATTTTTTTTTAAAGTTTTCAGGCCAGTCACATGATGCTATTGGTCCTCTTCATCGTCAGACTTTTCCTTTCAGTGGACTATCCCCCAGATGCAGAGAGCATCATCAATGCCATGATGTCAGCACCAATCACTGCATGAATTTACTGTGAATGTAGGGTGGTGCGGTGAAACCCCCTCGGGGGCAGGCCTTACATGTCCTGCATTCATGATATTGTTCTCAGTCTTTCGGGTTGAGTGACGTCATACAAGTCAGAAGAATGAGGGCATTTTGTGAGGTACTGCTGGGGGACACCTCCACCCTAAAGGTGAGCATTGAGGCTAGAGTCATTTTTTTTTCTTAAACCAACTAAGAGCCTTATAAAGAAAACAAATTAGCCTGGAGTTAAACTGTAAAACCATAACTGGCTGACATCTAGTTTACTAAAATACTGTGCATCATAAACAATTGCCAGGTTTTTTTTTACATTTAAAAAAAAAAAAAAAAAAAAACTACTGACGATGTCCTCTGCCCTACTGACAATATACACATGTGGGTTTCAGCTTTGGGGTGCACACCCTAATGCAATAGGCTGTGCACACCTATGAATGGACAGTAGGGTCCCGAGTATCTGTGCATTATTGTGTTGCCTCACTCAAAAATGCCCCTCATACCAGACTCCAGCCAGGAGCCCCCCATCCCCTCATCCTGAGTCATCTCAGAGTAGAATGATGGTGTCATGGCTTACTCAGTAATGTTGACTTGGTGCCTCCTGCTGTCCTCAGCTTCTTGGAATCCTGCCCACAGCTCTCAGCTGTTCTCTTTTGGATGTACAATGCTTTTATTGATCAGTCTGTCTCTTTTTCCTTCGCTCCCACCCCTTGTTTAGGTCCCATGTTTGGACATATATAAATGATGTACTAGAGAACTCCTAAAAACGTAACATTAAACACTAATATAAAGAAAAAGCAATGAAGTTAGCCGTAATCACCTTTCAAATTATTTTTATTTTCTAATTCTTTCTGGAAATAAGAATTCAGCTGCTAGGAAGAGCACAACCATAAATAAATGTATTTAAAGGTCTGTGTCAACAGGCTTTTGTTCACTGCCAATGGGTTTTGCATTCTCATCCAAGTCTATGGGAAAGAAAAACCCTCTTGAAGCAGGTCAGAAGGAGGTCACTGGCAGATCAAATGCGCGTGAAAATGAGTTCTGAGTGATACTAGAAGCATCTCAAACTGATGCCATTGACTTAAGCCCAAAGCCTGTCAACACAGGTCCTAAAGTAGATCAAAGCTATTACTGATTCACATTTAATTTAATAAAGCACAATGTATCATAAATAATTGGCATTTTTCCTTTGTAGAAAACACTGTCTGGATCTTTTATTTTTTTTTTTGCAGCTAATTTACTGTAGCCACTTCCCGACTACATGTACTCCAGCGATGGCTGTATGACAATTGTCAGGGTGGGCTTCCTGATGGTGAGAACAATAGACCATGCTTGCACAGTGAGCATTAGCAATCTTTGTGATGTAGGAGCGCTAAACCTTTTTCGAGTACAAGTGCCTACATCATCCTGTTTTTAGGCCTGATGAAGGTGGAGTGCTGAGACCCTGAAACACGTTGGCTGTTACAAAATAAAAACATTTTAAAAAGTCTGTACAAGCTGGTGTGACGCTCCCATCCTTTCAAAACTTCTGCACAGTGAGCATTGGCATGCCACTTGCCGACCGCCTAACTTGGAAAATACGGCATATGTTTGACGTTAAATACTAAGGTTATGGCTGCAGCAAGATGCCATACCCCCAATAGTTTCTTTTCCCTCAGTTGTCAGACTTTCAGATAAAAGTGACCCCTGTGGTGGAACAACCACGGGATCACTTTTAAAAGTGGTGGGAGGGGTGCCCCTCCTCTCGCTGCTTCCCATGGTTCTCAGGCTTACCTTACTGATTAGTGAGTTCGGGAACCCATCCAGCATCAGCGGTGGTTTGGCATACAGATGATTGACGGCAAGATGGCCACTGCTCAGCTCTATGCCCTTGGAGGACCGGAGCAACATCATGATGTCACTTCCAGTTCTCAGGCCATGTAAACATGCCTTTTTTTTCCTAAAGCAAAAGATCAAAAAATGTTTCGTCTTTTGCTTTTAAAGGTAAAAGAGAGATTTGGCATATAATTGACCCCAGATCTCTCCATAAAGAGGACCTGTCATGCTGCATTGCGATGGCAAGGGATATTTACATTTCTTGCAATGGCAAAAAAAGTGATAAAAAAGAAAAATTAAAGGAAAAGTGTCAAAATAAAAAAAATGGAATATAATAAATGATAACAATAAACCATGTGCTTGCGTGCAGTGAACACATATGCAGGTTCCGATCACATATGTAAACGGTGTTCAAACATCACATGTGAGGTATCGCCACGAACGTCAGAGCGAGATCAATAATCCTCTGTAACTCTAAACTGGTAAACCTGTAGAAAATGTTAAAATGTCGCCTATGGAGATTTTTAAGTACTGTAGTTTGGTGCCATTCCACGAGCGTGCGCATTTTTAAAGTATGATGTTAGGTATCTGTTTATTCAGTGTAACATCATCTTTTATATTTTACAAAAAAATTGGGGTATATATTGTGTTTTGTTCTTTTTTAATTCATCAAATGTATTTTGTCCCTAAAAAAAAAAAAAAAAAATGTGTTTGAAAAACCGCAGCGCAAAAAACATATAAAATTGCAATGCCAGCCATTTTATTCTTTAGGACCTCTGCTAAAAAAAATATATGTATAATGTTTGGGGATTCTAAGTAATTTCTAGCAAAAAATACAGATTTTTACTTGTAAATAAAGATTGCCAAAAAAAAGCCTGGTCCTTATTGGGAGACTTTAGAATTGCCACCCTAAAACAGAAAGTGCCTGAACAAGGGCCCCTGTGAAAAGATTATCAAGTAGTATTTTAATTAAAGCTGCAGATTTAAATAAAAAATTCTAAAAATTACTTTTGAAATTACATTAACATGTTAAAGCTGATATGAGATTCTTGAGATTGGGTTTACATAGTCTTTTGGTACTTTAAGGGGCATATTCATAAAACAGTGATTGTGACTCTTACTAAATATTCACTGGTGCTGAATCAATCAGTGTCATCAAAAATACATGCACCAGGAAGATTCACCTAGCAGTGAATGTTGGGTGAATGTCAGATTCACTACTTTATAAGTAGACTCCTAGGTGTTTTTTGGTTTCCCTTCATGCTGACCTCTACCTTTGTAGGTGTTTTTAAATGGAATAGTCATGTATCTTAATGGGAGCGTTTTCTTGTTTAACCACCCAGAGTAGTGGAAGAGAAAGTGTGATGAAGTGTTGCGGGATGACGATTCCATAGGTTACACTGGAACTTGTGTGGCTGGAAGTTACAGGAGATGTGGGTTACCAGTGAACAGGCCAAGATCAGCAGTTGTCATGCGAGATGGTACCAATACAACAGATAGAGATAGAGTCAAGAACAAGTTGGATGACCAACTTTTGGGCAGTGAAGTGGCTGGCAGAAACTGTAGTTGGGAACAAGCTAGGGTCACCACAAGAGTGGAACAGCAGACAGGGAGAAGGTAAAGAAGAGCTGTGGAGCAAAGCTAAGTTGGTTAACGGAAAAACAGAATCAGATTCATAATCACAGGCCACTGAGTACAGCTGGTGTCAGCCTTATATATGGCTTGCTTGGTGTTACTATATGTGGTAAGCGTGCACACATGTTTACATACATGCATGCACAATTCTATTAGTAGAACTACACATATACTTAGATGCCCACACATGGATCTGACCATGTGAGACAGCTTGATCTTCCTGACATCATTAAAACACAACTTTGATGCCTATGGTTTACTGCTACCAGATAGGATGGTCATACGACCATAAATACCTAACAAAAATAAGCCCTAGACGGTTTCCATGTTTCCCATCCCAGGAGGTTACGAGGTATGCCTGCCTTTAGTTTTGCATTAGGTCCCCCTAAAGCTTTTTTGTGTCTCTTTTGCATGACCTAATAATTCCTTGGAGCTACAGTTCTATTGTATATCTTATTACATAAAGTAGGTTCATTCATCTTTATTTAGGAAAACAGGTAAAATACTGTTCATTCTAAAAATGATGAACCTCCCTGAGCTTAAGAAGAAAATTCACTCTGTAATAATGCCATGTCTAAATAATCAGTTTAAATTAAATAAAGGAACAAATTGAGTGTCAATCAACACCAGAGCCTAAAAATTCAAGTTAAATAAATATTTCACCCAGTTAAATAAACCTATTGGGTTAACTAGGTTCAATTTGCAATTATTATATTACTTAATCACTTACCAATATGACTTTTTTTGACAAAAAATTTATGAGTCACTATCTTACAAATAAGCCGTTCAGAAAAAAAAAAAAAAACACATCTGTTTCACTGACTCTTGATGGAATTGAGGATTTGGTCCAAATGATAATTTAGGTCCACCTGGAAGTCATTAGTGGATGTTCCTTTCAACCTCGACCAACGCAATAAAAACAATGAGAATTAATTTCTTGTTGAACTCCTACACTTTCTTTATTTATTGTAGTTTTGAAAAGATAGTTTCTCAAGTATATAGATGACTGCAAGGTAAAATAACTAAATTACAGATCATTTTAGAATTATTAGTATTCATTTTCAGCCATTGTATGTAGCTTGTCCTTCTATAACATGCAATTCAAGCTTACTTTATGTATAGTGCTCAAATTAAAAAACAAAAACAATACAATATATTGTAAAAATTGTATTCCCAAATAACAGACATGCAATAAATTGTTTTCACTGACAACGGATGTTAGTTAATTGCTAAAAAATTCTTCACTGAACTGTGTCACATTCAATAACGACTTTCCATATCACTTGGCGGTTTATACAGTAAATGATACCACATGTTACACTTTAGTCCAGATGACCTCAAAATGTGTTGTTATCACATCCACACCACATTTTACAGTAATCCCATTTTGGATTAAAATTTTAATCACTAAATCCCATACTTGCTCAGCTCTAGAACATTTAAGCCAATAAAAATGTATCTGATAAAGTATTTTACATGTCAACAGATTTTGCTTTTCCTGATCTAATAATCAATAATTCTGTTTTTAATTTGGTAGACATCAAAGTAATACTTACTGTACAATTATTCACTTGTGTTAATGTTTAAAATCAACGGTCCATCGTTTGTTTTGAAATAAATTGTATGAATAGACAAAACTTATTTTGTAGCTGTGGATATAGCGGATAAAAGGTAGGACCCCTCTTGGGGTTTTCATTAGTAGTCTGGGGCTCCATTTGAAAGATTCCACTTTAATTCATTTTGTGATCACAACAGTTTTACCAGACAGGAAATGAGGGTAAATATATATATATATATATATATTGCTCAGATTTTTGCTCACTATCAGTCAGGGCTGGTGCAAGGATTTTTGACACCCTAGGCCAGTGATGGCGAACCTTGGCACCCCAGATGTTTTGGAACTATATTTCCCATAATGCTCATGCACTCTGCAGTGTAGGTGAGCATCATGGGAAATGTAGTTCGAAAACATCTGGGGTGCCAAGGTTCGCCATCACTGCCCTAAGCGAAACCTAATTTTGCTGCCCCCTTGGCTCCGCCCCGACTCCACCCCCTTTTCCCTGCCCATGTAAACCCCACCTTTTTAATGAAGCACCCATCAAATGCAGCCCACCAGCGCCCATCAAATGCAGCCTCACCAGCGCCCATCAAATGCAACCTCTCCAGCGCCCATCAAATGCAGCCTACCAGCGCCCATCAAATGCAGCCTACGAGCGCCCATCAATGCAGCCTATGAGCGCCCATCAATGCAGCCTCACCAGCGCCCATCAATGCAGCCTACCAGCGCCCATCAATGCAGCCTCACCAGCGCCCATCAATGCAGCCTCACCAGCGCCCATCAATGCAGCCTCACCAGCGCCCATCAATGCAGCCTCACCAGTGCCCATCAATGCAGCCTCACCAGCCTCACCAGCGCCCATAAATGCAGCCTACCAGTGCCCATCAAATGCAGCCTCACCAGCACCCCTCAATGCAGCCTCACCAGCGCCCATCAATGCAGCCTCACCAGTGCTCATCAAATGCAGCCTCACCAGCGCACATCAATGCAGCCTCCCCAGCACCCATCAATGTAGCCTACCAGTGCCCATCAATGAATGTTTGCTTGCTTCCATTCATTCGGGAGTCAAGACACACAGTCCTCTGCCGTCGCTGCGCCTATGACACTATGTGTGAATGGAGCGGTGGCTGCCTGCTGATTCTGAGACTTAGTTGCAGAGAAAAGAGAGTAAGAACACCAGTGGTCAGGTGCTCTAGGCAGCAGGGCGCCCTAGGCGGCTGCCTAGTTTGTCTAGTGGTAGCACCGGCCCTGCTTTCAGTCTGGCAAAATCATTGTCACAGGACAGAAAGTGAGGTAGAAAATCTCACTAATAGAACCCAAAGAAAATCCAATACTAAAAAAAAATTTTTAAAATGTCTGGACATACCCTTTAACCGCTTCAATAAAATTACCCCTTCCTGCCCAGGCCAGTTTTCAGCTTTCCCAGCTGTCATACTTTGAATAACAATTGCACAGTCATACAACACTGCACTCATATGGAATTGTTATCATTTTGTCACACAAATAGAGCTTTCTTTTGGTGGTATTTAATCATCACAGTTTTTTTATTTTTTGCTAAATAAACTAAAAAAGACTGAACATTTTGAAATAATTGTGTTTTTCTTTGTTTCTGTTATAACATTTTTCAAATAAATAATATTTTTTCAGAAATTTAGGCCAAAATGTATACAGCTACATTTCTTTGGTGAAAATAACCAAAATCTGTGCATATTATTTAGAGTCCACAAACTATGAAATATATTTTTCTGAAAATTGATCAATCCTGATGTACTGATGGCCTTATAGATCTCATTTCTTGAGGCCCGAAAAAGGCAGGATAGTATAAATATTCCCAAAATGGCCCCCTTTTTGGAATATAGACAGTCCAAGGTATTTAGTAGGAGGTATGGTGAGCTTTTTGAAGTTGTAATTTTTTTGTCACACTTTTTTTTTGAAAAATTAAGACAATAAAAAAAAGGTTTTTTTTCACAACTATTTTAACATTTTTTAAATACTGTCACCAGTGCAGTACAGCCTCATCATATAACTGGTGTGACAGTGATCAGGGACACTGACTGGTGACAGTATGTAAAAAATGTTAATTTTTTTTTTTTTTATATTTTTCAAATAATTTTTATTTTTTTACTACTTTTTTGTCTTTTTACAATTTGTTTTTACATACAGTGACTAGAGCAATACAGTATTACCATAGTAACACTGTACTACTCTGGGGAGGTGATTAAGATTTTTTTTTTACACACTATGATTGCTTATAACTGTGAATTTTACAGTTACAATATAAACATCCATTTTTTCTGAATGAAAACTATTCATTTAGTGTTTTTTCTATTCTGATTAGCTGTGATTGGCCACAGCTAATCACAGGGTACAGATGGGCTGTGTCTTTACCATGTGATCACTGTAACCATTCACAGAGCTCATCACAATAGTACACAAGAAAAGGCATGAAAGCCTCTCATTGTGTCCAATTATCATGTGATCTGTTGCGATGGGCCACAGTGATCACATGGTATCGGCATTGGGCCAGTACTGTGATCTATCATCGACTGTGTCCGGTGGCGAGCATGGTCCCTTGGCGATTGCAAGGCATGCTCCTGGAAAAACATCATATGACCCAGGATAATAGGGTAATAGGTCATATTACAATAGGCCAGGCGGGAAGGGGTTTGATTATTACATCCCCAAAAATATTTTGAAACTCAAAAGGTATTCCCTTTGTTTTTTCTTGATTAAAGTATACAGTATGTATAGCTAAAACATTTATTTTCTTTAGTTTTAGAGTTGGGGAAGGTAAAAAAAAAAAACACTGTCTGTGTATTCTTTGCTGTCTGTACCCCATTGGGGAGATTTTACTGTCTGTTTTGACAACTTAACAGGAAGTGAAAGGAATGATGTCCAGTGTCCAGTGCAGGGGTCCAGGTACCATTCTTCTAAGCACAGAAAATCTGCAGGAAATGGGTTTGGATAACACCAGTCCCCTAATCCAAAATGGAGCCATTGAGAAGCTAGCTATTTTCATGCAGAGAGCTATACAGACATGACCATCTAAGACACTAGCAAAAAAAAAAAAAAAAAAAACTGTAGCCTGGTAGCCTGTCCTACAGGGGAGGGGTTATATCTGGGAGGGGACTTCCAATCGTTTTTGTGCCAGTGTCCAATTACTTGAAGGAGCCACCATAACACTAACGGTATGAATATGAAGATGCTCCGTGTTCTGGAATGTTTTGATAAAACTGATGTTAGCCACTTCAGCCCCCGAAAGGATTTAGCCCCTTCCTCGCCAAGTCCTTTTTTGCGATTCAGCACTGCGTCGCTTTAACTGACAATTGCGTGGTCGTGTGAAATTGTACCCAAACAAAATTGACGTCCTTTTTTCCCACAAATAGAGCTTTCTTTTGGTGGTATTTGATCACCTCTGCAGTTTTTATTTTTTGCGCTATAACCAAAAAAAGAGACAATTAAAAAAAAAAAAAAGTAATATTTTTTACTTTTTGCTATAATAAATATCCCCCCCCAAAAAAACAAATTTTTTCCACAGTTTAGGCCATTATGTATTCTTCTACATATTTGTGGTAAAAAAGAAAAAAAAATCGCAATAAGCGTATATTGATTGGTTTATGCAAAAGTTATCACGTTTACAAAACTCGTTGGTCTAGGGGTATGATTCTCACTAGGGGATAGATTTATGGCATTTTTATTAATAATTTTTTTTATCAGTAATGGTGGCGATCTGCGATTTTTATCGTGACTGCGACATTACGGCGGACAGATCGGAGACTTTTGACGCTATTTTGGGGCCATTGGCATTTATACAATGATCAGTGCTATAAAAATGCACTGGCAAGGAAGAGGTTAAATACTAGGGGGCGATCAAGGGGTTAATTGTGTTCCCTCAGCATGTTCTAACTGTAGGGGGGATGGGCTCACTAGAACATGACAGAGATAACTGCTCCCGATCACTGGGAGCAATAGGTCCCTGTCATGTAGCTAGGCAGAACAGGGAAATGTCTTGTTTACATAGGCATCTCCCCGTTCTGCCTCTCCGTGGCATGATCGTGGGCCACTGGCAGACATCTAGTCCACAGGAACCGCGGGCACACGTGGCGCTGGCAGCATCGCGTGCCAGCTAGCTGCGGTCAACGCAGCAACGTACGGGTACGTTGTTTTGTGCACCCGTGCCACTTTGCCGACGTGTATCGGCGTGAGCCGGTCGGCAAGTGGTTAAAGAAAATACCAAAAAAAATTATGAATGTGTTTTCATGTGCATGAAAACAACATACAGGCTAGGAGCTGAAAAACAGCAAAAAGATTATTTACAACATTGACTTGTGTCCTGTTTTTTTGTATTTAATGATAATTTCACTTTAATAGCAATTCAATTTTAGGTATAAACTTAAAGAAAGATCATCTGGATGTAAATAACATTATCCAGTTGTGTTATTGCAGTAAATGTGTTTAAAGGTTTTATTGTACTTTTTATACAGGTTAATAAGAAATATTGACAAAAAATATTTTGGATTCTTTTTATCAATAGTTTTTAATCATCTCAGCCAGTATAGCGTGAGGAATACAGCCAGTTGTTTACAGAGGTCAATGGCTGAAGCTGAAACTTACATGCAAACAAGCAGTTACTCATCCTTTATTGCCTAACGTTCAGTCAGAGCATTGAGTCCTATCAGCTAGCATGTTCAATCAGAGCACATATACTACCCCTTCACGCCGACATCTCCCCCCCTCCCGCGGATAGCCCGGGCTCTCCCGTCCCAACGGAAGGCCCAATCGACCAGCCGGCAGAGACCCGAACATACCCAGGATCGGCTTTAATCGGGTCTCGGATCTGTCAGTCAGCATCTCTCCTGCTCTGACCCTCCACACTCACTGGAGCACTGAGCTGTGGAGGGGCTGGGAGCGGCCGTCTCAGCCTCTCAGCGTCTTGCTGAGCCGCTGAGACTGCCATCAGTAAAGGCAGCTGGCGGATCCAGACTTGGGAAGTGGGGATGACGCTGTGACTCGACTGATCTTGGGTGACATCAGCAGAGAGTGGACTTCAGACCGCTCTCCGCTGAAAATGATTCACAGGAGTGCAAAACAAATTGCACTCCTGTGACCCAGAGGAGAAGCCCAGCCTAAAAAGCTCAGGCTGGACTTCTCCTTTAATGTGAATCCCTCCTCCGCAAGCCCATGAGAGAGGTATACAAGAGATAAAAAAGGTAACCAATAGGGTAATCCAGTTTTAAAACACAACTTAAAGCGGAGTTCCAACCAAAAGTGAAACTTCCGCTTTAAGCACTCCTCCCCACCTTACACGCCACATTTGGCATGTAATTTTTTTGGGGGGGGAGTGGGTGACTACTTTAGAGAGGGACTTCCTGTCCCACTTCTTCCTTCCGCCCACGGACCGCCTAGGCGACGCCTCCTCTCCCCTAGGCGGTCCCTCCCTCGTGACACGTGACAGGTCCCAGAAGATTGCCTGTCCACTGGAAGAGCGCAGTGCACGCCCGGCCATGAAGCTGCAAGCTGTCACGGCTGGGTGCCCACAGTTCTAATGGATGCGCCAAGGAGAGGAGAGGGAGAGGAGCGAGGTTCCATGCAGCCGCATCGCTGAACCGTGGGCAGGTAAGTGTCTGTTTATTAAAAGTCAGCAGCTAAACTTTTTGTAGCTGCTGACGTTTAATTTAAAAAAAAGCCTGGAACTCCGCTTTAAAATACAATGCAAAGTGCCTGCTTACATGACTGAGTGCCTTGTCCTGGCACTAGGATGGCTCAAGTACTGGCAGGAGCGATGATGACTCCCGGCTGACAGGTCCATTGTATTTTAAGTTGTGTTTTAATAAAACGGGATTACGCTATTGTTTAGATTTTTATCTCTTTTAAACTTCTCTCATGGGCTTGCGGAGGACGGATTCACATTAAGGAAAAGTTTCCAATATATTGCGCATGTTTAATACTTTACCAAAAGCCCTAAGTGGAATCTACATACGGAGCACTTTGGGTGTATGATTCACAGTTGGTGATGGTATATTTATTTGATGCCACAATGAAGATGAAAAGCACTAGATGTATACTATAAGGACTCTTTATTTACTCACTATTTTTATTTTTTTTTATATGAATTCACTATTTGATGATTAGTATTTACTGTTGATGGCCTTTTTGATTATTTAAGGCACGTTATTATTGATTAAGCGAGCTATCATAGTTTTAGTATGTTGCACATTTTTAATTACACACTCATACACTTTTACTTAGCAGAATGCACTTACAATAGCGCCCCCTCACATTAAATATAATGAAGGGGTTAATGGCAGCCCTATATTTTTATCATAACAAATTCACTTTAACCACTTCAGCCCCAGAAGATTTGGCTGCTCAATGACCAGAGCACTTTTTACAATTTGGCACTGTGCTGCTTTAACTGGTAATTGTGAAGTCAATTTTTTCCCACAAATAGAGCTTTCTTATGATGGTATTTGATTGCCTCTGCAATTTTTATTTTTTGCAACATAAATGGAAAAAGACCAAAAGTTTCGAAAAAAAAAAATTATATTTTCTAATTTTTGTTATAAAAAAAATCCAATAAACTCAATTTTAGTCATACTTTTAGGCTACAAGGTATTCAGCCACATGTCTTATGTAAAAAAAATGTCAATAAGCGTATATTTATTGGTTTGCACAAAAGTTATAGCGTCTACAAACTAGGGTACATGTTCTGGAATTTACACAGCTTTTAGTTTATGACGGCCTATCTCATTTCTTGAGGTGCTAAAATAGCAGGGCAATACAACACCCCCCCCCCCCCCCATGACCCCATTTTGGAAAGTAGACACCCCAAGGAATTTGCTGAGGCTTTTGAGCACATTGAATATTTTATTGAAGATTGAAAAATTACAAAAAATAAAAGTAAAATTACACAAAGTTGTCACTAAATGATATATTGCTCACACATGCCATGATTATATTGAAATTACACCCCAAAATACACCCCAAAATGACAACTTTGTGCAAAAAAAAAAAGTTTGTAATTTTCTTTAATGCATGGTGAAATTACATACGGCATGAGACCAATGCCTGCTTTCACCTTTGTGTGTGAGAACAGGGGGACAGGGGTGCTTTTTTTTATTATTTTGCTTTCTTATTTTATTTTTAAACTGTTCCTTTCATTTTATTTATTTATTTTTTATCATTTTTACTGTTATCTCAGGGGATGTAAATATCCCCTATGATAGCAATAGGTAGTGACAGGTACTCTTTTTTGAAAAAATTGGGGTCTATTAGACCCTAGATCTCTCCTCTGCCCTCAAAGCATCTGACCACACCAAGATCGGTGTGATAAAATGCTTTCCCAAATTCCCAATTGTGCTGTTTATATCCGGTGAAACCTAAGTCAGGAAATGCTCAAAGCTTCCAGTTTCTTAGGCCATAGAGATGATTTTTAGCCATTCTGGTCTCCAATCAGCTCTATGGTCAACTGGCAGAACCACCGGCTGAATTCTCGGGTGGGACAGGAGAGCCAGAGATAACCATGGAAGACTGTGGGAGGGGGGACGTTCCATCCCACTGCTTATAAAAGCAGTCTAGAGGCTAATTAGCCACTAGGATTGCTTTTACATGAAAGCTGAGTGCTGGCTGAAAAGAATGATACCAAGATGATACCTAAACCTGCAGCCTATGGGCTGCATGAAAAAAAAAGATTTACTGGTGGGTATGCCCACAATTAGAATACAGCGTTTTGTCTACCCACTTCTGATGATGGGCATACATGCACCATTTTTTTTTAACTGTGGTGGTGAAATCACCTCCTACAGCGCTGGAGTCACTGATTTACGTATTGTAAGAGCAAACGCTGTTGCTGTCAAGATGTAAAAGATAAGTGCTGCAGCTGAATGGCGTAACTGAAAAGCAAACAATGGTAACAATAAAACATTAACTCATAAAACAACTTTCTTTTAATCGCAATCTGTGCCTAAAAAATCAATGCCAAAGCATGGGGGCAATCCACCCCTAATGTTAGGAGCAAATCGCCCCTCCACCCCTGCCCCCATGCTTTGGCATATATGCTCTTTTTTTTAACTGTGGTGGTGAAATCACCTCTTACGGCTCTGGAGTCACGGCTTTACGTATCGTGGGAGCAAACTCTGTTGCTGTCAGAATAAATAAACCTGTGCTGCAGCTGAATGGTGTACCTGCTAAGCAAACGATGGTTAACAATAAACAAAGTAACATTACAGTACAACAGTAAGACATACCATACTTGCAAAGCAAATAGAGAGCAAACGTAAGAGAGAGAACAATAGAGAGAGAAGAAAAATAAAATGACAACTCTTTTTACCTTTTTTTTGTGTTTTTTTGTGTATTTTTATGTGTGGTTTTTTTTTTTGCATTTTTATAAACTGTAAACTGTAACTGTAAACATTCCAGATTAGGGTATCTCAAGATGTGATGGCCTCTCATCTTTCGAGACCCTGTGTAAGTGTGCCCTAAGACTGTGCAATGCTGTACCCTACGCTAATACTCCACTAGTGTGTGGTAGCATTTGAAACTGTCACAATAAAAGCGAGTGTCACACCTATATCCGCATTTTCTGCAGACACAACATCTTCTTTGAGGTCAGACACCTCATTTCTTGAGGTGCTAAAATAGCAGGGCAATACAACCCCCCCCCCCCCCCCATGACCCCATTTTGGAAAGTAGACACCCCAAGGAATTTGCTGAGGCTTTTGAGCACATTGAATATTTTATTGAAGATTGAAAAATTACAAAAAATAAAAGTAAAATTACACAAAGTTGTCACTAAATGATATATTGCTCACACATGCCATGATTATATTGAAATTACACCCCAAAATACACCCCAAAATGACAACTTTGTGCAAAAAAAAAAAAAAAAGTTTGTAATTTTCTTTAATGCATGGTGAAATTGCTGCTTACATACGGCATGAGACCAACGCCTGCTTTCACCTTTGTGTGTGAGAACAGGGGGACAGGGGTGCTTTTTTTTATTATTATTATTTTGCTTTTTTATTTTATTTTTAAACTGTTCCTTTCATTTTATTTATTTATTTTTTTTATCATTTTTACTGTTAGCTCAGGGGATGTAAATATCCCCTATGATAGCAATAGGTAGTGACAGGTACTCTTTTTTGAAAAAAATTGGGGTCTATTAGACCCTAGATCTCTCCTCTGCCCTCAAAGCATCTGACCACACCAAGATCGGTGTGATAAAATGCTTTCCCAAATTCCCAATTGTGCTGTTTATATCCGGTGAAACCTAAGTCAGGAAATGCTCAAAGCTTCCAGTTTCTTAGGCCATAGAGATGATTTTTAGCCATTCTGGTCTCCAATCAGCTCTATGGTCAACTGGCAGAACCACCGGATGAATTCTCGGGTGGGACAGGAGAGCCAGAGATAACCATGGAAGACTGTGGGAGGGGGGATGTTCCATCCCACTGCTTATATGGCGTAACTGAAAAGCAAACAATGGTAACAATAAAACATTAACTCAATAAAACAACTTTCTTTTAATCGCAATCTGTGCCTAAAAAATCAATGCCAAAGCAAGGGGGCAATCCACCCCTAATGTTAGGAGCAAATCGCCCCTCCACCCCTGCCCCCATGCTTTGGCATATATGCTCTTTTTTTTAACTGTGGTGGTGAAATCACCTCTTACGGCTCTGGAGTCACGGCTTTACGTATCGTGGGAGCAAACTCTGTTGCTGTCAGAATAAATAAACCTGTGCTGCAGCTGAATGGTGTACCTGCTAAGCAAATGATGGTTAACAATAAACAAAGTAACATTACAGTACAACAGTAAGACATACCATACTTGCAAAGCAAATAGAGAGCAAACGTAAGAGAGAGAACAATAGAGAGAGAAGAAAAATAAAATGACAACTCTTTTTGCCTTTTTTTTGTGTTTTTTTTGTGTATTTTTATGTGTGTTTTTTTTTTTTTGCATTTTTATAAACTGTAAACTGTAACTGTAAACATTCCAGATTAGGGTATCTCAAGATGTGATGGCCTCTCATCTTTCGAGACCCTGTGTAAGTGTGCCCTAAGACTGTGCAATGCTGTACCCTACGCTAATACTCCACTAGTGTGTGGTAGCGTTTGAAACTGTCACAATAAAAGCGAGTGTCACACCTATATCCGCATTTTCTGCAGACACGACATCTTCTTTGGGGTTTTCTTTGGGTAGGGGTACCAGGGAGGACATACGGAAAATGCCTCTCATGCAGCCGGCGCACTGCATTTGCGTTGGGAAGGTGGGCCACAGCACCATCTGAAAACAGAAGGGCTGTGATGCTCTCTTCCTGGAATTTTAGGAAGGATCCAATTCGTCCTGAAGCTTAGTATAGCACAAAAGCATTCGGCAGAACCAATTGGAATAAATATACAGACACATTTTTTTATACCAGAGTCTGGCCTTACAGTCAATTAGGTACGGCTCCAACAACTGGTCGTTGAGGTCTACCCCTCCCATGTTAAGGTTGTATTCGTGGACAGAGAGGGGTTTCTCCACAACACCAGTCGCCGTAGGAATTTGGACTGTCGTATCTGCATGAAGGGAGGACAGAACAAAAACATTCTGTGTATCCCTCCACTTCACTGCTAACAAATTATTACATTTCAAGCAGGCTCTCTCCCCCGTCTAAGTTGGGATTCTATATGCCATTGGTGGGAAGCCCCAATGATTAAATCGCACGGTGCCACATTTGCCAATTCCAGAATCAAAAAGGTGACTAAAAAGTGGCACGCTTGTGTAATAATTGTCCACGTACAAGTGGTACCCCTTTCCGAATAAGGATGACACCAAGTCCCACACAATCTTACCAGCACTCCCTATGTAGTCTTGGCAGTTCTCCGGCTCCATGTGATTATCTTTTCCCTCGTAAACTATAAAACTATATGTATAGCCTGTTGCCCTGTCACAGAGCTTATACATCTTGACCCCGTATCTGGCACTCTTTCTGGGAAGATACTGTTTGATAGACAAGCAGCCAGAAATTGTAAACAGGGACTCATCAACGCAGACAACTTGATTGGGAGTAAACAAGGCTGGAAACTGCTGGTTGAATTGGTTTACGAGGGGCCGAATTTTGTGGAGCCGATCGTATCCAGGGTCACTCCGAGGACAACAGAGTTCATTGTCATTGAAATGCATGAACCGCAAGATCTACTCATATAGTGTCCTGGTCATGGAGGCAGAGAATACGGGCATATGGTGAATTGGGTCAGTGGACCAATATGACCGCAACTCTCTTTTTTTAACTACACCCATGAGGAGGGATAGGCCCAGAAAGGTTAAAATTTGGAGACCGTAATAGGTCTCCAATCTCTGGCAAGGGGCAACTGGGGATTAGCGGCGATGAATCGGCCAGCATACAAATTGCTTTGGTCCACAACAGATCTATAGAGATCTTCCGTGAAAAACAGAGAATAAAAATCAAGTGACATAAAATCAACTGTTTCCACCTGAATTCCGGGTTGGCCAGTGAATGGGGGAAGTACGGGTGCTGCAGAAGTGGTGGGCTCCCAACTCGGATTGACAAATGCAGCAGGAAAGACACTATGGGCTCAAAGGGCCTGTCTTTGTCCTCTTGGTGGCTGTGGGACACAAGTTGTGCTTGCCACCTCAGCAGCTTGAACTGCACTTATGGGACTCGCCACGTCACCAAGTGTTACTGCAGTGCTGGATGTACGACCAGGGTGTACTAGGCCGCTGGTGCTTGCCAGTTCACCAGAAGGATGAGCGGCAGTAGTACTGGCTGTGCTCCATACGAGAGCCCTTCGGTTCTTGCACCTCAACAACAGCAGAGGAATGGGGTCGGGTACGTCTGACCTTGGCAGGGACCACTACTCCGTCTTCAGAGCTATCTGTCAGGGTGCCGCAGCTATTGGTATTCTGAGCCAGAATCGGACAGATGGGTGACTTCCTCTTCACTCATATGTCATGCTCAGAAACATGTAGGCCTCTTCACTAGTGTACCTTCAATTGGACATTTTGGCCTCTGAATTTACTGGTACACTAGTGAGACTTACTGGAAAAAAGAGCACCTGACTGTCAGCGACTGCTTCGAACGCTACCAAAAAAACTTGCGAATGCTGTAGTTATGTGTTTTGTAAGTGACAGCGATCGATTGATACTGCACTTGGGTGGGCTGGTCTGGGCGGAGGGGCTAAACGCAGGTGCTAGCAGGTATCTGGGCTAATCCCACTGACACTGCGTTTTTGGGAACCCTAAACTACTGGGGACGCTAGTATAGATCTGATCAGATCAGATATTGATCCGTTCAGACACTATACTACTAAGGGAGGTGTATGGTGCGTGCATGGGTGTTAGCGCTACTGGCACTAATCTGACGCTGCCTGGGTTGACACAGACCCATAATTGACGCTAAAACCTGATATCACGTGCCGGGTGATCAGGGGTTAAACCTTTTATTAGGTAATATACGGCGGTTGCCCTGACGCTATAAAAAAATAACTAGCTAATCAGCATCACCCGTGGCACTAAAACGGTGATCACTGGTGACAGGGGATGATCGAGGGGTTAAACCTTTATTGGGGGGGTTAGGGGGGGTCCCTAGACCTATCTGGGGCTACTACTAAGTACCCTAATGCTGATTAGTGTCACAAAAGACACCAGTACAGTGATTAAAGAAAAATATGAACACTGCACTGGGTGACAGGCAGTGAAGGGGTTAACTGGGGGGGGGTAAAATATGTGCCTATGTGTACTGTGTCAGAGTAGTGTTGGTGCAACTCACGTTTGGATGTCCTCTCTCCTCTCTCTGGAACGGAAAAGAATTTTCCATACACACGGTCGGAATTTCCGACAGGAAAAGTTTGATGGGAGCTTTTCATCGTATATTCCGACCGTATGTATGCCCCATCGCACTTTTTACGTCGAAAATTCAGACGGACTTAGATAGAGAACATGTTCTATATTTTTCCGACGGAAAAAATTCTTATAGGAAAAACCGCTCGTCTGTATGCTGTTCCGACGTACCAAAAATTACACATGCTTTGAAGCAAGTACGAGACGTCGTACATGTTGTCCCATCGTACGTGTTGTACGTCACCACGTTCTTGACGGTTGGAATTTGGTGTGACCGTGTGTATGCAAGACAGCTTGAGCGGAATTCCGTCAGAAAAACCTTCAGAGTTTATTCCGATGGCAAAACCGGTCGTGTGTACAGGGCATTACACAGGCAGGGGAGGATTTCATTCGTCGGGACCGATCAGCAGGTCCAGGCCAGAAAATCATTGGCCTGGGCCTGGAGACTGATCGGTTCTGAAGCGAATCTAGGTGGCAGCACGCCTGTCTTAAGGTAACGTCGATTTGCCCAGCCGAGCCAACCTGCCACAGTAAAACTGAAAATCACACAACTGAAATACATCCAAACTGTTTTAATGGCCTATAGATTTGTAATTTTCTTCGGCCAGCATTGTGATCCCTGCCAGAGCACAATCAGGTCTGAGACCAGACTTTTTTCTACAGCAGTTAACCAATACAATCTGGTCAGAGACCCGATCAAACCTGTTTGTCCAACCCGGAGGAAATCCCTGTATTCCCTCTTAATGTAAGCATGTTCACAGTGTTTGACAGCAATGTACAAAATATTGTAGTTTTGAGCTTAGAGGGTTGAATCTACCTATCCCCATGTGAGAGCTGCTGCATTGGGCATTAACAGAAGCTAAAACTTCAGGTCAGGGCTTCTCAGAGAATAGGTGCAGGAACTTCCCCTTTCCGAGTCAGCCCTTTTCTCTGCCCCTACTTACCTCCAAGTACCATTCCTTTGTTCTACCCCCCTACCCACCTCCCAGAATACAGAACCACATATTTTGAGGTGCAAAGTCATTTGTATGGAATTTGGTAATGATAACAAGAAAAGCAGTAAAATAGATCTCCTGCAGCCAGTAACAATAGGGAGAAAAGGAAAGAAAGATATTTGGTCTAAAATGTGAACCAAAATCTGTTGAAAGACACCTCACATTGTAATGTATATGGGTGTCTAAATACATACTAGAAAGTACATATCAGACATATCTATATAGAAAACATGGATAATAAAGGAGTATAAGAAATATGTATGACAATATATAATATATCTGTATATATACCTTCCCAGCCACTTGTGTGAAGCTCTAGGGGAGGGGGGGGGGGACCAGGTACTTAAAGTGGAATTCAGGAATAACCCTAACTACTCTTAAAACTGTCCCCTCGCCCCTCCTACCTATGCTGACTATGTAAGAAAGATCACGTGACCAGAGCGGGCTGAAAATAGTTAAAGAGGAGGGCCCATGAAAAAAAAAAAAAAATTAAAATTCAGCAGCTACAAATACTGCAGCTGCTGACTTTTAATTGGACACTTACCTGTCCCAGGGTCCAGCGATGCGGGGGATCAAAGCCCCGCTTGTCTGCCCCTCCGTTCAGCGGCGCCGGCAATGCGACTGTGGGCGCCGGGCTGTGGCTTCACAGCCTGGCACCCACTGCGCATGCGCGAGCGGCGCCGTGATTGGCCGCTCAGTCACCTGGGACCTGTAATGGGTCCCAGATGATTGACAGGAGGGAGGGAGCAGAGCCGAGTCCTTCCTGTGCCGAGGGGGAAGTGATGTCACCAGCCCAGGCACTGAAAGAGTCAGACTACGAGGGACCCCCTAGCAACAGGCATTTAGAGGTAAGTAAAAAAAAAAAAAACATTTCCAAATGTTTTTTTTTATTTTTTTTTAGGCACAGTCATGGATTTTTTTTTTTTTTTTAGGGTGGAACACCACTTTAAGTATACAGATCCTTCTTACACAGGGGGGAGAGGACAATTTTAAGAGTAGTAAGGGTTATTTAGGAATTCAACTTCAACAAGTTGCATTTAAAAACGCATATATTCTAAATACATAACTGGACCAAATGGAAATGATTTTTATCTCCCTGCAGTTCATAGAACATGAAAATGTTTAAACTACTTAGAAAAGGTTGACATTGTGTAAACTTTTTCTGGCAATTCTTGAATGGATGTGAGCAAGACATGCAAACTTTTCAAACAAAGGAAGAAAGGTATTCCTAGAAGTGTTTTTTAACATGTAAAAACAAACATCACGTTGGAATTTTAAAGGGTAGGTCCAATCAAACAGATCCCTCTGGATAAATCTCATCAGGTTTCCATCTTGCCATTAACATTAGCAGCATCTTGAGATCAGCAATTTTAAAATGATAAAATAAAAAGGTTGGAAAAATGAAAATACACGGAGCAGTTTGGCTCTAGAATCCAATGTGGTTCATGCTGTCTGTGGGGCCTAATCTACAGCAATGAGGGAATTAATCAACACTAGAGCAGCCAGAATTTGGAGCAGCTGCGTTGGCAACCAATTAGCTTCTATGTCTCATTTTCTAAGCTTAAAGCAAAACTTAACACATTGATTTAACTGTTTCCCAAAACAATTACATTGTACTTTCAAGGCATACCATGAATGATAACTGTCACAGTTGCTTATGCTCTCATCTGAACTGTCAAGCCATCAAATGTCTGGTGTCATAGCTGATCACATGTGCAGAACTATGGCAACTTCCTTGGTGGAAAAGGATAGGAGAGTTTAGTTCCGCTTTAACTGAACAAGCTGATGATACAAGCTGCTCCAAATTCTGTCTGCTCCAGTTTTAATAAACTCATACCTCCCAACTTTCTGAGATTGGAATGAGGGACACCTATTAGCAAAAGTATAACATATGAAAGTAGACATAGGACACACCACCTGCCACGCCCTGAATATGCCGGCGGGGTGGTGCGGCTCTCGTTCTGGGATGACGTCAAATGACGGCGTCCCAGGACGGCCGCTCTCGTGTTGCTAGGACATGGCGTGACCCCGATCTGTGGAAAGAGCCGTGTCCGCGGCTCTTTAACCATGTGATCGGCTGTGTCCAATCACAGCCGTCCACATGTAAACAAGGAAGTGCCGGTAATTGGCGCTCCTCGCCTCACACTGACAGAGTGTGTGGTGAGGAGAGCCGAACAGCGGCATCTCCTCACAGGGGGACATCTAGGAATGTAAATAGGGCACTGATCATCAGTGTCCTGATTACAATATTGCAAAACAGTGTCACAAACCAGTGCCCACCATTGCCCACCAATGCCAGCTATCAGTGCCCACCAGTGGCAGCAATCAGTGCCCACCACTGCCCACAAGTGCCACCAATCAGTGCCCATTAGTGATGCCAGTTAGTGCTGGCAATCAGTGGCGCATATCAGTGCTGCCCATCAATGCACATCACGGCTATCACTGCGAGGCTTTGGGCAGCCGCATCGCTGGACCGTGGGACAGGTGAGTGTCTGTTTATTAAAAGTCAGCAGCTACACTTTTTGTAGCTGCTGACTTTTTAATAAACTTACAAACGAGTGAAACTCTGTTTTAGGGGTATACACTACTAATAAACAAGGCTTTTTTTCTCAGAGAATAGGTGCAGGTACTCCCAACTTGAGTCACCACTTGTCCCACCCCTACCCACCTCTCAGTACTGCTCATTTTAGAGAATACACAACCAAGTATCATTTTATCTGGTGTTAATGATAACAAGAAAAGCAGTAAAATAAATCCCCTGCAACTGGCAACAATAAACCCCCCTCCCAGCAACAATAGATTCCCCTAGCAACACTAGATCCCACCAGCAACAATAGATACGATCAGCAACAATAGATCCCCCAGCAACAATAGACTTCCCATAAATCTACCTCAGCAACTATAGACCCCCAGCAGCAACAATAGGTTGATCCACTGCAACAGTATAACTCCCAGCAAGAATATATAAAATCCAGCAACTATAGACCCCAACCAGCAACAACTGATCTCCCAGCAGCCAGCAACAGTAGACCCCCTTCCAGAATTGTAGATCCCTCCCAGCAACCATTGACCATTAAGCAACAAAAAAGCCCCTCTGTAAACATAGACTTCCCCAGCAACAATAGATCCCAAAGCAGCCAGCATAGATAGACCCTCCAGCACACCCCAGCACTCCTTGTCATTACACACATTCAGTGCTGGAGGTGCCGGAACTGCGTTCCCCCACGTTCCTGCTGAAAAAAAAGCCCTGCTAATAAAGAGGTGAATGAGACATTCATCAAACATTTATGGCAGCTGAATCAATCCCTGTAATTTAAAACACATCACCAGGAAGTTTTACCTGCAATGAATCTGAATGAGGCTTTAAAAACCTTTTAAAAAGCTTTACAAATTTGGCTGCATTTTGACCTCATTAGAGGCAAATTCCGCCTGCTCTTTCCACTGATTACTGGTTTACAATGTCATCAGTTTGGTAGGACCTAGAAACACTAATGCCCTGTACACACGATCGGACATTGATCGGACATTCCGACAACAAAATCCATGGATTTTTTCCGACAGATGTTGGCTCAAACTTGTCTTGCCTACACACGGTCGCACAAAGTTGTCGGAAAATCCGATCGTTCTGAACGCGGTGACGTAAAACACGTACATCGGGACTATAAATGGGGCAGTAGCCAATAGCTTTCGTCTCTTAATTTATTCTGAGCATGCGTGGCACTTTGTGTGTCGGATTTGTCTACACACGATCGGAACTTAACTGGTCGGATTTTGTTGTCGGAAAATTTTATATCCTGCTCTCAAACTTTGTCTGTCTGAAATTCTGACGGAAAAAGTTCGATGGAGCCCACACACGATCAGAATTTCCGACAACTCAATCCGATCGCACTTTTTCCGGCGGAAAATCCGACCGTGTGTACAGGGCATAAGAGCCTCTCATACATCCACTGCCCCCCAGTACTGTAAAATGGGTGACAAAGTGAGCCTAGACAAAAAAATACCGCCCAACATTCTAAGGCTAGAAGAAGGACAGCTTTCAGCACAAAGTGGAAATGTTTGAAAACAAGTAGGTATGATTTACTAAAGGCGCATAGACTGTTCACTTTACTATGGAAGTTGCACTTTGCAAGGGAATTTTTCTCAAAGCTTATTGAATGAGTTGAAGCTCTTTTGACAAAATGCGATTGGGCATTCTTTGGAAAGTGAAACTTCACCACATTCGCTAAGCTCTGGAGTCAATTCCCTTACAATGTGCAGCTAAAGCTGGCCATATATGGATGGCAATTCAGCCGGTTCAGGTGGACTTCTGTCGAACAGGAATGTTGGAAAACTTTTGTCGATCAGCAGCTGCAGCCACTGAGCAATGTACCGGTATTCTGTCAGAATGCAATGTCATTCAGCCTCCTGTAAAACAAATAAAAAAATGAAGGCACAAATGAATGAAAATTAAAAAAAAAATGTAATAATTAACGATAAGAAAGTAGAAATAAAGAAAAAAAACAGTGGCAAAATAATAGCTAACAAACAAGGGAAAGAAGAAGCTAATTATGGCCGATTAGGGTTAATTAAGGGCTACTAAGGAACTGAATAGGACACTTTTTTCTTTTTTTACAAGGATCTTTTATCTGTGATCATATGCATTATGAAGCCTAGTACACACTGCTAGGTTTTTTTTTTTCTTCAACCCAGCGGGCTGAACGAAAAAAAACAGACAGCTCAGGTCGGAACTTTTGTACTAACAATCTGATGTTAGTACAGTTATCTCTCCCCCGCTTTGCTATTGTGTTCTGACAGGGGGATCCCCCCCCCTCACCCCTCCAGAACACTCCAGTCAGCACTCTTAGCTCTCCATTGGCTGAGAGTGTTGATCATAAGGCGGTCGGTGATCCTTTTTCAGTCATGCCCCTTCAACAGGGACAAGGGACGAAGAGTTTTTCAGTCTCAAAGAAGGTTGGTTTCTTCAAATGTAGAAAATCGGAAATTCCGATTCCGATTTTCTCGGCTCGTCGTAGTGTTGTACGTCACTGCGTTCTTGACGGTCGAAAGTTCAGCGAACTTTTGTGTGACCGTGTGTATGCAAGCAAAGCTTGAGCAGAATTCCGTCGGAAAAACCATCCAAAATTTTTCCGACGGAAATTCCGATAGTGTGTACGCGGCATTAAGGGGTGTATTTATAAGAAAATTTGCATAGCTATTCATCCATTAAAATTGCATATGAATTGAATCTGTGTGAATGGGGCAAAATCAAATGTTCTATTCGTGATGAGCCAAACATTCCTGGGTTTGGTTTGAGTAGGGTTGGGTGAACAGGACTAAAGTTAAAGTGTTGAATCCGAGCCCCACTAAAGTCATTGTCAGCTGAATGTTAAAAAAACTGTTCTGGCTATTTTCTAGTCTAATATGCAAGAGATTGTCAAACAAATGGCACGGGGTGCTGGGCACTGTCATGGGAAACATGTACAAATAGAAAAAAAAAAATCAGTTGGCTGGGAGCAGTGATTTTATTAATGCTTAAAGTGCAATATAAAAATGCATTAAAAAAGTCCATTAAGTAACATGCCTGGGGGATGCTCTGACCCTGCCAAGGAAGTGGCACATTGGTGTGATGTATACAACCTACTACAGCAACACTGACACAGAAAAAAGTGTGTTTAAATTGCCAGTAAAACGATAGCTTCTGGCCGCTTCATTCCGTTTGTAAAAAAATGGAACCAGGTGATTCTATTCATCTATACCTGATCGTTATCCTAGATGAGGGTCTAGTATAAATGTTAATGGGGGACCCCACATACAAAAAAAAAAATGGTAAGGGGTTTTTCTCCCTTATTCAAAATAGGCCCTTCATGGTTTTTTTTGTGCAGGGGAGACCATGCACAAAAAAACATGTCCATGTTATATGTGCATATGTATGTGTATTTTTATGATCAATATATATTTCTACTTGTTCTGTACCATTGATATGTATTTTATACATCCTCCATGTTATTAAAAATGTTTTCTACTAATGTACCCCAACAATGTCAATAGCCTCAATAAGTTAAAGTCTCAATTTCCTTCTTCATTTATTATGAGTTTTTATCGACTTGTAAAGGATATTAGTAGCTGGAACTTGACATCCAGCATCGCTTGAAGTAATACAATAATCTCCCTTACCTACGACTCGGGCTTACATTGCTGCTTTGCGAGAAGCCATAACATTGTTTAGTAGAAGGCAGCGCAACCGTGTTTTGTTCATCTTACCAAAGCTGCTCATATTTAATATCTCTCTTATGCCGCGTACACACGATCGGAATTTCCGACGGGAAATGTTCGATGTGTGCATTGTTGTCAGAAAATCCGACCGTGTGTATGCTCCATCGAACATTTGCTGTGGGAATTTCTGCACACAAATGTTTGAGAGCAAGTTCTCAAATTTTCCGACAACAAAACTTTGTGGTCGGACATTCCGATCGTGTGTACACGAGTCAGACGCACAAAAGTCCACACATGCTCAGAATCAAGTACGAGACGGAAGCGCTCGGTCTTGTAAAACTAGCATTCGTAATGGATATAGCACATTCATCACGCAGCAAATTTTTAAATCTTTCAATGCAGCGCATTCTGTTCTTCTTTATAATGCTAGAATAATGAAGTTGCTTTGCTGATGATATTCACATATTCACAGAGTTCTGGCAAACTGATTTTTTAGTATTTCTCGTGATCTCATCTATAATCTTTGTTTTTGTTGGTTTGTTTTATCAAGATCTTCAGAGTAATCTTTTTTTATTTTTATTGTGATCTCCTTTTTTTTCAAAAATTTCTCGATCTCCAGACTAAAATGTTTTTGTTTTTTTCTAGTGATCTCCATAATATTTTTTTGTCGTTTTGTGTGTCAAGTTACCACAACACCATTATTATCAGATTGCGTCTTTTGCCAGACCACACCAAACCCAGGCCATCACTCTCAACACTTCCTTCCACGCTTCCTTCAAGGCTGCTGTCGTGGGTTAGGTGGCTGTGTTGGTGGAGGTGTTGCTGGAGGTGGTGGAGGAGTAATATGGTCCAACTCACACAGGTGGGTTTTAGTTGTGAGTTGGTCCCTCATCCCCTTGTTTAGGGCCTGAATTATTATCTGCTCACACATAAAATGTTGGCCCACCTCCATTTCTTTTAGTTTACTGGCTGTCAGACAGCCATACGACTCAGGGCCACCAGGGGTTGTTGTGAGGACCGCAGTAGCTTGCCGAATCAAAACAGTTGCTGACTCCTCCAGGTTCTTCAACATCCTGGTCCTTTTTGTTGGAAGGCGGAGGGGAGGAACCTGGGATTCAGTCAGGCTGCTGGGCACGGCCACCACCTGGCAGTGGCGTCTCCAGATTTCATATTTAGGGGGGCACATGGGGGGACAGGGACAAAAGTAGGGGGGCAACTATAAAATGCAATTTTATATATATATATATATATATATATATAAATCCTGGGGCCCTTTACTACGATCCCACAACGGGCCCTTTCACATGTTCTGCAGTGAGCTCCCTTCCAACTGTATTGGGGCCCCCCAGGGTGGCAGAAAACAAGAGATATATGTCACCAGTATACCGAGAAAATATAAGGGTCCAAAGCAGTGGGAGAACTATCAGGGTTGCAAAGGTTGTCTTGCTACCGGGCCCTGGTGTTCTGCCACTGTGGGGTTCCCCAGCCTCCTCTTGCTGTCCTGCCCCTGCTATTGACAGCGCTGGTCTGGCATCTCTTGGAATTTACAGGCTAGTTCTCCTGTCCTAAGGACGGGAGAAATCAGTCTGTTTTTTTAGTAACTGAGAGTCCTGGTGGAGTCCTTCCTGCAACTCGCTCTTCTCCCTGCCAATCAGAATGCAGGGGAAGGAGCAGATCGGGTGGCCGTGGTTGTGTGGGCGCTCGCATTATGCAGTGTCAGCGAGCAGAGGGAGGGGGGAGGAATCACCCGCAGGAGCTGACTGGGGACGCTCTCCCTCTCAATAGAGACTGTGTTACTCCAGCGGCAGCCCGAGTAAGATGTGGCGCATCCGCTACAAATGTAAACAAAAAGACATTGCCTTTTTGTAAAAAAAAAAAAAAAATTATTTTTTTTAATGGGGCCTCCTCTGCCCCCCCTCCCCCCCAGGGACGCCATTGCCTCCTGGGTGCCACTTTCCACGGCCTACTCCTGGCTGCCACTTTCCACGGCCACCTCCTGGCTGAGACTTTCCTGTGTATGAAAATGTTGTATAGTTTATACAGGCTTTATCAATTTCAAAAGTTGCTCCAGCACTGCCTTCCTCTTTAGCTTGTTGGAGTATTCTCGGTGTTTGAATTGTACATGTCTATAAAGTTTGGCAGGAAGTCTGGGTCAGGAAATTTATCTATTTTCTCTGCAAGACACAATACAAGACAAACCCTGTCAGGCTCAACTCTCCTAATCTTGTTCCAATATAGGCCTCAATGTATAAGCAGTATAGGCCACTAACCACTGATGCCCCAAATTAAAGTTGTACCTTAGTTTGCACGATCAGCGCTTACGCTACTCCATCCTCCTCTCACAGATCGTACATACGGCGCGCGCATGTTATGCTTTATATACACTGCGCATGCATGAAACTCCGCCCCTGACCTTCTTTCTAGTGTATTCCCACGCCCCTTCTCTTTCGGCGCAGTTGGAAAGCACATGGTGGAGAGACAGCAGGTGCATGCAGAGAGCAACATCGAGTAGGAGGAGGATAGCCCAGAGCAAGGCAGTTCCCGATCCAGGAGGAGATATAAGGCCTCAAATATGTCCTTTGTAGAGGTGGTGGAGATGGTGGACATCTTGAAAAGGGCCGACCATGATGGGAAGCATGGACCATACAGCAACCCAAATATGAGAAAGGCCAAGATCATGACTAAAGTTGTGAGAAGTCTGCACAGGAATTTTGGGGTATGACGATCCAAGGAGCAATTGAGGAAACGCTGGTCAGACCTGAAATTGAGGGAGCAGGATCAGTACAGAAGGATCAAGAGAGTGTTGCAAAAAAGTAAGTGTTTGTAGTGTGTTCCTATTATTATTATTATTACTTTAGTGCTGCTCCATGTGCTTTTTTTCACTGTTGTACAGCTTAAAATGTCAAGTTTCAGGTTTGTGGGCACAGTAGTCATTCATAGTAAACATTGTTCATTTGCTCACTAATATGATGTTTTTGGCAGATGGAGGTTAACTACATTTGTTCATACCTATTTGTATTAAAAGAAGTTTAGTACATTGTTGTCTAGATGGGTTTGTAACTAGAATTAAATGCAAACTAGATTCAGTGTAAGGAGAGGACACTCAGCAGCTGTTTACACATCTGGACGCAGGAGCACTAGTGTGGGACACCAGAACACCCTTTTTATGGTGTCCCACACAGGTGCTCCAGTGGATACTAGGGGTCTACATGTGTGAAACTTTAATAACAAAAAAGGTAAGTATTCCAGCTTTAGAAAGGGAAAAAAACATGTTTTCAGCTTGGAACTCTGTCAAAAGACAATTGTATGACACTTCCAAGCAATGTTTCATATTCCTATTTCTTGCCTCAAATATCTGTGTGCTAAGTATACCTTTTTTTTTTATTCACATAGGGGAGAAAAGAATCGGGACATCTGAGAACACCATGAACCCAACTACTCATGAAGAAGGGGAAATCCCCACACACCATGAAGAAGATGTGGAGGGAGAAGCTCATGAAGTGGGCGAAATAGTGACCATAACAGGTCTGAGACCACAGCTTCAGGTAATAGATGTAGGTCTGAGACCACAGCTTCGGGTAATAGATGTATGCCTGCATATTTATAATACATGGTGTGTACTCGTTTTGTGGGTGCAACCCCTTCCTCGCAACTAAAATAGAGATGAGAGGAACGGGTTGCACCCCGGAAACACGTCCATTGATCCCCCATGATGGGAGCTAGCACATGTTGGCCTTAGGCATGGGATCAGGAGGGAAATCCACATTTTGATTCCAAATTTGTGTGCATCTTCAAAATTTGGCTTTTACAGGGGTGACATCACCCCATCTGATGAAGGCAAAATCAACACAGTTATGACATACTAATGTCACATATTGCCTTCACTTTATCAAAGTTGAACTTTGTAAGTTCCTGAGTTGTGTATGTTATGGTTTTAAACATGCCTGTTTAGCCAAAAAAGGCTATATCTACTGTTTGGTTTGTTTAAAAACCCATTTAAACGCACATGTGAATGTGCTTTGAGTAAAATGTTTTATACTCAACATTGTGTGGTTTCTTCTTTCAATGCTCAATGCCAGTTTTTGGAGTAAGATGGTGTAGTTACAGCGACAATGGGGGTTATTTACTAAAGGCAAATCCACTTTGCACTCCAAGTGCACTTTCAGTGCAATTTCTGTGCACTTTCAAGTGCAAAGTGGATTTGCCTTTAGTAAATAACACTCACAGTGCTATAAAATTTGCCCCACTCAGGCCATTTTAGGGACTACAAGCAATTAATTCATGGAGTTGAAAAGGATGATTTTTTTTATCATTAATGCATTATATACATTAACAACAAAAACAAGGTGTGTGTGTAGCAGACCCATAGCACAACATAATAGCTGAACAAGAAATTGTCTCCTCATGTATCAAATAAGTTACGTTTGCACTATTAAAGAAAATGGCCAAAAATAAAAGGCCATTGGAGAACCTAGGAGACAGATAATAGGAAACACAAGCCGTAAATCAAATTATTTAATTATTTTAAACAAATTTATCGATTCTCTGGCATATCAATGGCCCCCCTACCCGCAAAGTACTCTAACATACTTTGGCGAACTTCGCAGGCGCTTTGGGGGGGAAAGCCAGGACGACAAGGTTCAAGAGCCATCAGATTTGTTGGATCCAGTAATAATCTGGCATCAGTCCCAACTGAGGCCCCATAGTTTGATGCATTTTTTCTTAAAAAGTTATGTAGTAAGGAGCATGCAAGAACGATGTGATTGTTTTTGTATTTCGCCATGTTGATAGCTGTGAGAAATAGGCGGAACTGACTGGATTTATTCCAAAGGCATTTTACACCACTCTTCTGGCTCTGGCCAGCCGGTAATTAAAAACCCTCTGGTCCGGGGTGAGGGTCCTCATCGGGAATGGCCGCAGAAGATGGTCCCCCAGCACAAACGCTTCATCCGGGACAAAGACAAACGACACATTATATCCAGGAGGTGGCAAGCACAAGCTGCCATTCTGGAGCTGTCTGAAGAACTCCATCTGGGAGATGACTCCACCATCCGAAATCCGGCCATTTTCCCCACGTCCACATACAGGAACTTGTACGTTCCCCACACCACCGCCAACAACACTATACTATTATACCCCTTATAATTATAATAGTAGGACCCCGAGTTTGGAGGTGGGAGGATGTGGACGTGCTTCCCATCTATTGCCCCTCCGCAACAGCGGGCAAACTGGGAGGCCACAGTCTGCCATTCCTGTGGGTTTGAAGGAAACCGTGACGGCAAACAAGAAAAAAAAAATAGTACTTTTGCACATAACATTGCAAGCAGATTAGATACAAACATTCTTGACCAACATAAGTATAACATTTATTGAAATGAGTATTTAAAGACAAAAGTAAAGGGTCACTTATCAGAATCATCACCCCCTCTGATGGCCCAGTGTATAAATTTTTGGGGTGCGGGGGGAGAGGTTTTGGACAGGTAACCCTCTCCACTTCATTGAGAGCTGAATGCCGAAATAATGTGTATTACTTTGGCCAGCCCCTCCTTATTACACTATTGGCAGCCCACTGGACAGGTAGGAAGTGTCAAAATACAAAAATAGGAATACACACTGTATAAATTGAAGCATATTTTTACATTCTGCAATTACCTATCAAGATAATAGGAGAACCAAACTTGAAACAGTACCGTTTGAAAGTATTCAGGCAGGCACTTGCACTACATGCTTTGGTGAATTCATCCATAAATCTGACCACAAAAGAGGTAGGTATAGTGTGTATGGGTTTGGCAAAGTCAGCAGATAGAGTATTGGAATCGGTTGACTTAGTGGTTGGGGGGGAGGGAGGGTTCCAAATGAGTTTGGGCCCCAAAAAAAGCCTCTTGTACTCTGCCTGAATTTAAGGACAAAAATAACATTTGTACACATTTTAGGGGGTGTTTAGGATAAGCACTACAATGGAGCTGACAAAATACATTGTTAAGTGACTAGGCTAGGTGTGTATGGGCCCAGGATAGCATGCTGGGGAGGTTAGTGAAGGCAAATATGCATGAAGGACAAAAAAGGAGCATTAAAAGCTCCCAGCATGCATGAGGTCAAAGAGGACATTCACAGCATATTACAGTCATGGTAATTAGGGAATAATGAAATAAATACAATACATTAGCAATCATTAAATACATGTGACGTTAAAGGATAAAACTTACCTTAATATAGTCCTTCTGCAGGACCTATATGATGGCAGAACAGGTCTCTGGAATAATGATTCCCAGAGCCTAGGGGGAGATTCCAGTCGTGAACTTAATATCCTGGAGACTTCTCCCCGTTGCCAAGTACCGCAAGGTGGCGACAAGCCTCTGCTCGGGATTGATGGCTTGCTGCATGCAGGTGTCCTACTTCCTAATATAAGGGGACAGCAAAGCCAACAGACAGTGAAAAATGGGGTCCGTCATCCGGAGATAATTCCTGAAATCATCAGGATTATTCTCCTGGATCTCCCGCAACAAAGGCACGTGCGAGAATTGGTCACGCTAGAGCAACCAATTCTTCGTCCATGAATTCCTCCTCGTCCTGTTCATGGACTGGACTTGGGTCAAAGCAAGAACTCCAACACCAAGCCACTGCACAGCACGAACTCTACGATGAGAACGTACTCACAACATAGCTTGAAAACAGTCGGCTGGTCAGAACAAACTAACAGAACGCACTGAAAATCAGAAAGAACTTGAGAAGAACGATCTGAAAATCAGAAACGAGCAGACACGAACACACAGAAAAACAGAAGCGAACTATTAAATAGAACGCATTTTGGATTTGTGATGTATGACATGAAAGAAAAGTAATGACCACAGAGCTGATTCTCTTTAGAGTATTAGACATTTCATATCACTGATATGTACAGCCGGTAGTTCTACTTCTGCCAAATTTGTAAGAAAGCTAAATTGGGCAGAATTCCTACGAGAGCAGAATTACTAGGATTAAACTATAAATAAATAACATTTAGGGCTCATTCACATGGGCAGCGGGGGGGGGGGGGTAAAAGCAGGTGGTTGAGCCGTGGCTTGCAGTCAACCTCAACCACCCGCCCCAAGCCCCCTATCACTGCTCCACCAACTGAAGGAAGCTAGCTACGGGTGGTCTGTGACCCATTAAAACTGTAGCAAAAAAGTAAAAGTTACATAGCTACATAGTAGGTGAGGTTAAAAAAGACACAAGTCCATCAAGTCCAACCTATGTGTGTGATTATATGTCAGTATTACATTGTATATCCCTGTATGTTGTGGTCATTCAGGTGCTTATCTGAAAGTTTTTTTTATTGATGCTCCCCTCAGAGACCACCGCCTGTGAAACGGAAATTCCACATCCTTGCCGCTCTTACAGTAAGGAACCCTCTACGTAGTTTAAGGTAGTTTTCTTCTAATTTTAATGAGTGGGCACGCGTCTTGTTAAACTCCCTTCCACGAAAAAGTTTTATCCCTATTGTGGGGGCACCACCAATACGGTATTTGTAAATTGAAAACATATTCCCTCTCAAGTGTCTCTTCTCCAGAGAGAATAAGTTCAGTGCTTGCAACCTTTAATGCATGGCAATATTCTGTTTGCTTTGTTAGCAGCAGCTTGGCATTGCATGCCATTGCTGAGCCTGTCATCTACTAGGACCCCAGGTCCTTTTCCATCCTAGATTCCCCAGAGGTCCCCCCCCCCCCCCCCGTGTATAGATTGCATTCATATTTTTGCCACCCAAATGCACCATTTTACATTTTTCTACATTAAACCTCATTTACCATGTAGTTGCCAACCCCATTAATTTGTTCAGATTTTTTTGTAGTTATTGCCCTGCTCTTAGCTTAGTGTTGTCTGCAAATACAGAGATTGAACTGTTTACCCCATCTTCCAGGTCGTTTATGAACAAATTAAATAGGATTGGCCCCAGCACAGAACCCTGGGGGACCCCACTACCCACCCCTGACCATTCCGAGTACTCCCCGTTTTTCACCACCCTCTGAACTCGCCCTTGTAGCCAGGTTTCAATCCATGTACTCACCCTATGGTCCATGCCAACGGACCTTATTTTGTACAGTAAACGTTTATGGGGAACTGTGTCAAATGCTTTTGCAAAATCCAGATACACCACGTCTACGGGCCTTCCTTTATCTAGATGGAAAGTCACCTCCTCATAGAAGGTTAATAGATTGGTTTGGTAAGAACAATTCTTCATGAATCCATGCTGATTACTGCTAATGATACCGTTCTCATTACTAAAGTCTTGTATATAGTCCCTTATCAACCCCTTCAAGAGCTTGCATACTATTTATGTTAGGCTAACTGGTCTGTAATTCCCATGGATGTATTTTGGTGCTACATTGGCTTTTCTCCAAATCAGCTGGTACCATTCCAGTCAGTAGACTGTCAGTAAAAATGGTCTGGCAATTACTTGACTGAGTTCCCTAAGTACCCTCGGGTGCAAGCCATCTGGTCCCGCTGATTTATTAATGTTAAGTTTCCCAAGTCTAATTTTAATTTTGTCCTCTGTTAACCATGGAGGTGCTACCTGTGATGTGTCATGAGGATAAACACTGAAGTTTTGGTTATAGAAGCCTCCCGATTCTCTCGTGAAGACTGAGGAGAAAAATAAATTCAATACCTTCGCCATCTCCCCATCCTTTGTAACCAGATGTCCTTCCTCATTCTTTATGGAGCCAATATGGTCTGTCCTCCTTTTTTACTGTTTACATACTTAAAGAATTTATTGGTATTTTTTTGCCCTCCTCCGCTATGTGTCTTTCGTGTTCCATCTTAGCTGCCCTAACTGCACCCTTACATTTCCTGTTGCATTCTTTATAAAGTCTGAATGCTGATGATGATCCCTCAACCTTGTATTTTTTGAAGGCCTTCTCCTTTGCTTTAATATACATTTTTACATTGGAGTTAAGCCAAAAGGTAAGCAACTCAACTTCTGAAAGCCCAGGATTTGTCTTTTGGTGTTATCTGTGTAGCGCAGCTGGTTTAGACAGGTCCTCTGTTCTTTGCTATGACCACCTCAAGGACTGAAGCCCCTCTGAAGTTGAGCCAAAGAGACACGCAAACACAGTAAAACAAGGCAAATAATTCTTATCACCCAATAACAGTGATATATTGAAACAAGAACCAAGTAGTTAGCAAGAATAAACTCAATGTATTACTACTCAGTAAAGTTGATCACCAAGCAAGTACAAATAAGTTGGCAATTGTGGTAACACAGTCCAACACGCAGAATGGCTAACAGTGAGGGTCAGGCATAAATGGCAAAAACCTCCCAGATCAACATGAATACAAATAAAAGTACCTCCTCCCCCCGGTACTAATGGGACTTTAAAGGCAACTATGAAGGACATAGAATAGATTTCTGTGTCCTTCGTAGTTGCCTTTAAAGTCCCACTAGTTCCGGGGGGTACTTTTATTTGTGTTCAACCAATAGGAATGTTGGCAACAAGCAATGACTTACTCATCTGGTCTACCACTTTCCCAGATCAACATAAACAGTTGCAATGTCAACTAAAGTACAGAAGTGGACAGTAATGAGTCGTGATATAACAATACTGGTACTATACTGCCAGTGTGCACTGATGGCGGCTGTGCTAGGCCCAATCCATCTAGGTAAGCACAGTCAAGACTGAACAGAATTAACAGTGAAGGGGAAATGAAGGAAACCTGCAAGATGAAAAAAAAATAATGATTAAAAAAAGTGCACTAGTGACATTGTCTTGCTGTGGCGGTGTTAATGTACAATGGCTAGCTACTCTTCTATCAATGTATGACAATGCCGCGAGTCACAGTTTTCTGATCACCACCACACCAGCCACAATGTCACCAGACCAGTGCTGGAACGCAAAGTAGAGCCGGCAAGTACAGATAATCCTTACAAAAACTTTATCGTAGCATGATAGTGAGTAAAAAACACAGAGGTCCACGCGTTTCGGCTAGAAGCCTTGATCACTGCTGTCATCAAGGCTTTTAGCCGAAACGCATTAGCTTCTGTGTATTTTACTCACTATCATGCTACAAAAAAGTTTTCATAAGGATTATCAGGAGTTGCTGGCTCTACTTTCTGTTCCAGAATTCGTTCATTGATGTTTTGAGGGGACATTTGAGCCTTAGCACCAATTAGTGGACTCCACCCCAAATCTTGTCTGTGGGTCCACTGCTCTGAGCAATACAATTGTTTTCTTCTTGTCACCAGACCAGTGCTGCCAGTCAGTGTCTTTAATCCCCACTGCACCAGTCGCAGTGTCCTTGATCACTGCCATACCAGTTATATTGTCTCTAATCAGCTCCACACCAGTCCCAGTGTCCTTGATCACTGCCACCCCAGTCCTAGTGTCCCTGATCACCACCAAACCAGTCATAAAGTCATCATAAGGACTTTACATGTGCAGTTCTCTCTGAAGAGCCATCTGTGTTCGGATCGATCTTCAGAGAGCATTTAACAAGCAGTGAGAAGGTTTTTTTGCCTTCTCACCCCCTGCTTTAACCCTTTGGACCCCATACAAGCACCCCTTTTCACTGAAATGGGTCGCAATCAGTGGTCATACAGGGGGTATAATTCCTTCCACAGCTGAAAAGCATCACAGCTGTGGCATATGTAGCCCCCCTTCCTTCTGCCTTTGCATCTAAAGGGGGTAACAGTTGAGGGGCAGTAAACTGCCCCTCAACTGCAAGGTTTTATGCCCCCCACCCGCCACCAACCTCACATGTGAACGAGACCTAATGCTGCATCAGAACTGCAGCAAGTCACAGTTCTCTGATCACCACCACAACAGCCACAGTGTCACCAGACCAGTGTAACTAAAATCGGTGTTCCTGATTGCAGCCACACCAGACCCAGTTTTCCAGATGACCGCCACACCAGTCCCAGTATCACCAGACCAATGTGTGCCAGTAACAGTTTTTCTTATCACCACCACAACAGTCACAGTGTCACCACACAAACGTAAGCCAGCAACGCTATCCCTGATTGTCGCAACACCAGTCCCATTGTCACCAGCAGTCCTTAACAAATGATCTATAATGTTTGGGAGTTACAAGTAATTTTCTAGCAAAAAATACTGATTTAAACTTGTAAATAAAAAGTGCCAGAAAAAGCCTGGTCTTAAAGTGGTTAAAATTGTCTCTTCGCTGCAGTTGAAAACGCACATTGATTGTATTCCACTAACGATTCAAAGATTGAACATTCTTAAGGCTACTTTGACACTGGGATTCCCAGCGTTCAGCGACGCTTGTTTTTGCAGCGCTTTAGCACTGTTTTAGCTGAGCTTTTGCACCTCTTTTCGACCGCAAAAAAAGGGTAAAAAGTCCAGTTTTGCAGCGCTTTCAAAGCGCTTTTAAGGCACTTTGTAAGCGCTGCTAATTCATTGCAATGGGCAGGGCATTTTGGGAGTGCTAAATACAGCACTCCCAACCCACCCCAAAGATGCTGCTTGCAGGACATTTAGGAACGTCCCGCAAGCGCACTGCCCCAGTGTGAAAAGACACACTGCAATGAATGGGAGGCGGTTTTCAGGCACTTAGCAGAGGCTATTCCTAGCGCTAAAGCACCTGAAAACCGCCCCAGTGTGAAAATACTCTAAAGCAAAACATTTTTAACGGAATTCTACTAGTGTATGGCCAACTTTACACTAGGGTTTAAGAGAAAAGGGAGTAGGGGTTTGCGTAAGGCAGGTCTGCAGCAATTATGGAACCTACCACAGATCCTACTCCCTCCTCCTCCTAGATTGCTCACCTTGCAACCACCATATTAGTACATATCAGCACCCAGGGATGACAGCACTGCACTGGCCCTGTCCAGGCCTTTTAAAATATACAAGTGCAGACTACAGCTCTTAGTTGTAACCTTCTGCTACAGGCCTGGCAGATGGAAACAGGATTCCGTCTTTGAAAAGTACTGATTTACGTTGAACACCTGGCAGCATACTGGAAGTGTGGCCTTCAAACCTTACTGACGCAACTCTTTAGATCCATATTTTTTACATTAGGCAAATATGCAAGGAGAAGAAAACACATTCTTAGAATCTCTTTGAACGCCCAAGTCTAACATGTACGCTAGAACTAAGCAGTAAATAAAAAAGTAAGGATAGCCCACCTTTTAAAGTGGTTGTAAACCCTTACATATACCCAGTGAAGTGACTAACCTACACAGAGATGAAAAATCCTCCTACATAAGATGTACCTGTTTATCTGCTGTCTTTTTTTTTTTCTAAAGTCTAGAATTTCTAAAGCTTTTCTGAGCTTTCATAAAAAGGGAGCGAAGAGCTGAAATTACAATTTGCAGATCTCAGTAAAAAGAGCTCTGAGAGCTGATTGGAGGAAAGGGACATCCACCCCCCCCCCCCCCCTCACACAGCACACAGAAACAGCGCTGAGACTGTCAATCACAGGCTGTGTGCATGAGATCCCTCTGCTTTATTATTTTTTCTCTTGGTGTCAGGAATACTATATGATAGCAGAGGAATGAAGCAGCAGAAAGAAATTACACTTAGTGCTCTGGATTGAGACAAATACACACTATAGAAGGATGTACTTTGCTCATAATTCATGTGTGAGGTTTACAACCACTTTTAAAACAAGAATAAATGCACACATTTTTGCAGCAATAAAATGTGTGTTTAATAATTTTTTGCATAGGAAACTACAAAGCATTGCACCCGCAATCAGTGGATCAGTGGATCTTGGGTGTAGTGCCAGGATCCTTCAGACTCCTCCTTCAGCTCCCTGTTCGCTCTGAGGTATGGTCTTTCATTTGGAGAGCTGGACAAAGCGTTGATGAACTAAGAGTGCGGTGATTACAGCACATTCCATTAAGAACTGCTGTGTTCAACCTGCGTTCAACCTGTAGTTTATATCTTTATGGAAATTAAACTGACAGCTGATCACGAATGGTGCGGGGGGCCCGCTTGGCACTAATTTACATTCTAAATAAAGTTAACCTTTAAAGCAGAGCTAGCATCAGATATAAATAGTTTCCTCTAAAACATGTCAACAGTCAAAAACTGATAATCACTTTAAAAGGTAAAATAAAAACATAGCTGCAGCACTCACCTTCAAACTGGAGCTGTCCCCTGCAGTACCTATTTTCTCCTCTCCTAAAATTTCTTTTAAAGATATGCTATGAATACAGAACTGCATTAATGTGTGTGTTCTAAAGGTTGCCTATAGTTCAGCTTTAAAGAGAAACTTTCATCGTTTTGGGTCAGTTTTATTTTCTTGGTTTTTTTTAGGTTTATACTTTTTATCATGAAATTGTATCCCTTTTGTTTACTGTAGATAAGCAATCTTTGCTTTACAAATAAACATTTAATGCATGACAATTTCCCGAGCACTAATGGGTCTATTTATAAAGAAAAACACCATGAGAATGTCTCAAGCATTTGCACAGCCATCATAAATAATCCCCATATTTGCCTAATACATCTATTTCCAATGATTGTCATCTCCATCTAGTGGCCATAATCAGTATTTTCCTGAAATACTTCAGTCAGGAAAATGCAACATTATGGCCTGTAGTAGATGGAGCTAATGATCACAGGAATAAACATACTAGGCAAACTATGCTTATGATTTGTGGTGGCTGTACAAATGCTTGGAACATTTGGTCAGCATTTTTTTTCTATCAATACACCTCTATAAGGTAATTGAACTTTCAGCTTAATTTACCTAAATATATTTAAGGTGACTTAAAGCAAAAGGTATTAAAAGTCTTTCAGTTTGTTTTTTACTTAAGTAGTAGTCATGGCCTGAGTAGACTAGAGAAGGACCCTCACTCTCAGTATGGAAACAGTGGTTTCTCTCTAGAGGTCCAAAAACCTCCTGCTGAACCAAATCTAAGGTTATCAATTCAGCAAAACTCATGCTCCCTGCTAGTTTGAAAGCTCTAGCTCTGACTTACTAGGTTTCTTGTTGGCCTTATGCAGAGAGACCACTGTGAAGGCCGGTGCAATTAGCTACTTTGCCACTTTGTGTCTCTGTACCAGAATAGTGTCTGGGTACAGCAGACAGTATCATCAAGTGCTAGGCCCCTTTTAGGTAGAGCCCTCCTGCAGTGGTGTCATGGGTGAGTCAGCACCCACATACTGTATAAGCCAGGTTGGAAGGAGCACAGACACACTAGTGGCATGGAAGCCAAGCACCCCACACCAGTACAAATGTAACCGGCATATGGAGGCCCTGTACAGTGCAGGAGGCCAGGAATGGGTAGACCTTCACCCAGCCAGTTGTAGACTATCTGACCCTTATGGAGGTGGGGGCTGGGGCGGATTGCAAAGTCCTTGCAGGCTAGGCGAAGCATTTCTTAAAGTGAGGCTATTTTGCCTGGATGGTCCCAGGAGAGGTGTCAAAATAAAGGAAAGTAGGTGCTGCTACATCCCAGTGTTATCACCGGTGCTCCAGCAAAGGCAGCTAACTCCTCATCCACACGATCCATATAAGCACTCTAGTGTATACTCTGTAATCTTGTGTTTATTGGTGGGTAGCAAATGACAGCCACAAATGTCAACGCGTTTTAGCCAAACTGGCCTAATTCGTGACCATCATGAATAAGGCCAGTTTGGCTGAAATGCATTGACATCTGTGGCTGTCATTTGTTACCCGCCAATAAACAGAAGATTGCAGAGTATACACCGGAGTGCTGCCTTTTCTTTGCTCCCAGGAGAGGTGAACCTATGGAGGAGGTGTCTACAGAGAGCTCAGTCCAGTGAGTACTAATGACCCTGGGTGGGTGGAGAGACTGTTAGAGGGAGATGGCTGCCTTAAGTGCTGTATATGCTTTCTCATGGGACTACTGCAGACCATCCACTACATGGGATTGACTATGTATTTTCAAATGGCTCCAGAATGTATGTCAATGTGATGGGACGCCATTCCTTAAATTCCATGAGTAAAGGGCAGCAGATCTACTCATTTGTGTGCACTTTACCTCCTCAGATATAATGGCCAATGGCCAGGAATGTTGTGTGGAGGCTTCTGGCACGAAGTGGGTACATAATGGAGGAGGATGTGGCCTCAACATGTAGGATAGTGTTCTAGCAAAAGGACAGGAGCAGACCAGGGACTTGAACTCTTGGCGCCAATTCTAGTCAATTGCAAACCCTTCTTGCTTTCACATGGTAAGCACGGGACTTCTTCTCTCACTTACTGTCCCAATAAGCATAATTTCCCAGGACAAGAAGTGAGGGGGAAATGCCCTGACCTGGACACAGATCTCAAAAAAAAACACGACAATAGTTGTACTAAAGTTAAAAACAAATAGAAAAAAAAAAGATTGTCTCCTTTCTAAATAAGTATGATCTTTACAAAATAAAAGAACATCTTGTCCAGAGTCTCACGCAATGACCTAAAATTTAGCTACAGAAGACACATGGAATCAATGGCAATTGCATGACATCACTTCCATCATTACCACTTTCTTGCCCAAATGTCAAATGGGGTAGTGTCTCCCTGAGATGCCAAAGAAGCTTCTTAAATTAGTATTGTCATTATAAGATACATACAAGTCTAATCAGCAGTCTCATGCAATGAAACAAATTATAGCTGCTGAAATGTTTGGCTGTCTCATTTCAGAGATGATTGGTCAGTTAGCTCATTAGCAGGGAGAATGGGCCAGGATATTAAAAGATTTCTGACTCACTGGTCTGAAAAGGCTGCATATAAAAGTTGAGATCAGTAGGAGGTCTGTGGGGAAGATAGACAAGGGTAGACTTGGTTCATGTCTCTGTGGTGAAGAGAGCAAAGACAACTGCATGATACAAGACAATGACAATGCCAAATTTCTACGTAAACAATCACTGCAATTCTTAACCATTGGTCCAACTACAAATCTGGTTGAAATGTACTTGGACTATCTGATTATTCAGTAGCTACACCCTCAAACTAGCTGCTTCACCCCACACGCATCTTTTCTTAAATGTGTAAATTGTTTGTGATCTATCTAATACTACTTATGTGGTGGCAATGAAGCAAAAAGGGTTATCTCTGCTATTAAACAATTCAAACCCATGATTACAAATGTAATATAGTAAATGCCAGCTTAACCAGACCTTGAAAGCAGCGGTTGCATTAATTTTTGAGTAAAAACATTTTCAGCAAATACAGATGCAGCGGTATCCTTATAGGAGCCAGCAGTTTGTAGGTCCATGAGTCTTCTCCTGCAGATGCTCCGCAGCCAGGCACATACATAGGCACATTTTGACTTAAACAGTCTAAGGTTGGTGGTTTTGATGTTTTATTTAAGGGTTTCACTTGGATGGGGATTAGAGAAAGTAGGATACTCCAATAACTTGCTAGAATGAACTTGAATACTAAACTTGCTTCTTGAAACTCTGAACACTGTCCCTGTGTAGCAGATAATGGACAAACTCTGCAGTAACAGGTTGAGCCTTCCTTAGTGAACAGTCCAAGCAACAGCCCCTTCACAAGGAAAGGATCAGCTATGCTCTTCAGGACAAACATCTCAGAAGACACCAGGCTGACTGTCTAACATCAGAGGGGTGGTAGCACTCGGTTTCTAGGATCTCTCCAAGCCTGCACTCACAGAACACCTCTGGATAGATGGTTGTCTCCCACCAGTATCCTGCAGGAAGCTTCTCTCTCAGTGGTCCCAGACTAGATCCTCAGAAGACAGCCCTCCCAACCAGCCTTCAGCAGCAAACAGCAGCTCCAGGCTTTCCAGCCTCCTGAGTGTGGCCTTTTTGCTCAATAAGCACATGGCAAGATTTTCCTGGAGGGCCCAATGAGCGAGCCCCCCAGGCAATGATCTCCCCTTGGAAAAAAGAAGACCCTGCTACTCTCTGCTCCAGGATATTAATGCATCCTCCCAGAATCCTCTAGGTGAGACCTCCCAGGGATTGGCTGGGACTACATAAATATTATGCTGCTGATTGATATGATCCCACCTCTACTACCCAGAGCCCCTCCAGGTGAACAGGAAGAAACAATCAGACAGCCCCTGGAACACACAGACACACAGACCAGACCAAATTATTCAAATCAGCTCTATTGATTACAGTGAGCTACAGTATATTTACACTAACATTTAACTGTAACCCTAACAGAACTACAGCCTCACTGGCTACAGTGAGCCAAGCTAAATTTACCTACAAAAATAAAATAACCCTATCGACTACAATGGGCACAAACTAAATTTACCTATCCTAGCACCTGACTAGGTGGGTGCTACACAGAAAATACCTGCTGATCTTACCAGAAATGCCATGTCCTTGCCACTTTCTGTGAACTGATTTGGAAGCAACAACAATGTTATCTTTCTTCTGTAAACTATTAATCACCCCACCTCCATTTAATAAAGAAGAAATGAGGAAGGCATGTTTGTAGTCTAGTCTGGGTGACAACCATGGCTTCCTCTATAGATAAATAGTAAGTGAACATAACCACCCAAGGTCAGGGAGTGTTTTATTCACAGGATTACTAGGTGAAAAACAAGGGGAAAATTGCATTTTAAATGAGGGACCAGTCAATGTATAGAGTGAATAAAGCAGATGTTAACTGCAACTAAGCGATTAACTTGAAAAGTACGTGATATTGATTCATACCAGCATGGTTACAAGGGTGTATAAAACTACTAATAAACATTATATTCAAGCAGATCCCCATGTTTTAGTGAAGTTTAAATAGTTTGTTTGGACCAAGTTGGTCCAAACTATTGAAACTTTACTAAACATGCAGATCTGCTTTAAAGGGCAACTCCACTTCCGTGGGGAAAAAAATTGCACAAATACCAAACAAAATAAAAATAAAAAATATATAGCACACACATTATCTTGTTATTGAATGTTATTAAAAATGACCTTTCCTTTTCAATCTGCAGCACTCTAATTTTCTGTAAAATGCAATGTAAGAAAGCAAACTGGAGGTGTTCTGTACACAGATGCTGCAGAATACCTCCAGAAATGTAATTTCCTGCTTTTGTGATTGGCTTATTGATTTTCCCAAAAGTCTGCACTAAGCTACAAGTCTGGTTTTGGGCATCCCCTGCAACAAAAATGTCATTTTTGGTGAGATAATCCCAAAGGGAAAATCACATCTAATGGGATTCAGACCCTGACACTTTCCTCATTAGAACCCTGCAAGTGCAGCAGCCGATTGATAATTGTAAAGTCGCTCCCATTCACATTCACATTGCACGTTGACACAGACAAACAGCTATTTTTTTTCAGAATACCAAAAGATAGGAATATGCAACATACAGTAGTACCTTGGATTATGAGCATAATTCATTTCAGAAGCATGCTTGTAATCCAAAGCACTCATATATCAAAGCGAGTTTTCCCATAGGAATCAATGGAAACTCAGATAATTTGTTCCAGTGTCAATGCTAGTGTACGCAGTACCGCATGTGGCCAGAGGTGGGGGGGCGCCAGAGACACTCGGAGACTCTCGGAGACCACTCAGAGACGCTCTGAGACATTCGCTCTGGCCACATGTGGTACTGCACACCCCAGAGGCTTAAATCCTGCTAGTCTTACGAGGCAACGCTAATAAATCGAGAAAACAGTAGGAAAGCACTAGGCTGATTTGTTAGCTGGAGACGGCACAGCTTTGATGGCATAGAATACACAGCTGGATTCAGATCAATTGATTCTCCAATCCATTCTAACAGCAAGCAAATCCTGGCTGCCAGCTATTGTATTCAGCAGTTGTGGTATCCACGGTTGCCTAAATACAGTGGCACTGCTGAACAGTCACTGCAACTGATAGGACCAGTCACTCTTCTGCTGATCATTTTTGACCTGGCTCAGCAATTTTTAAATGGACTTTTCTTGAGTTGGGTGGTGCTAGCAGGGTCACCTATGGCTCAAATGTAGAGCCTTCTATGGTCGGCCTTGGATTTTACAGGCTGTATTACAGGTAACTGTTGCAAGTGGAGCAGGAAAATGAAAATGTGTGTGTGTATTAGTCATTCTGTTCTTGTGGCTTAAAGTGGAATTTGGGCAGGTTGCGGGCTCCTACAGGCGGTGGTTTGCGGGCTCCTATGGGCAGCGTGCAGCGGCTCCTTTGTCCTCTCTGCATCACGGTGGCTTCCACCGTGCAGCTCCTCCCTCCTCCTCCTAGGCATCCAATAGGATCTCCTGTCCTTTCAGTCAATTGGGTGACCGGTATCAAAACCATCTTCCTGATTGGCCAGGAGGAGGATCAGTGTTACAAGATTGAATATCGATTTGCTGTTTTAACACACCTGGGTGGACTCGGAGCGCACTCTCTGCGACCCGAGCCCACCCTATATTGAAGCCTATTAGAGCCTCTGGCTCTAATCAGTGCTTCAAAAAAACAGGCCCTCCACATTGGAATCCATGCGCCGGTGTCCTCAAAGGGACCAGACGCATGGATAGGGGAGGCGGCGCCCGTGCGCCCTTAATAGACAGGCTGCTCCTGCCTAATATATCACTTTAGGCTGGCCCCTTTTGCAGGCATAGCTATGTAAAACTTTAAAAAAAGCACCTATAGTGTTCAAAATCCAGTAATACACTGTCTACACTGTTCTCAATTTTTGGCCTTTTTTTGCTGAAAATCAGAGCCATTAGAGGCTGACAGCCCACAGATTTACTGCTGCTCATGGGGCTATGGGCTTCAGCAAAATGGTGTCCTCCATCAAGAAGAAACGGGAAAAATGCTGGAAAGTAATTTACAGCACACACTAATTTTGGTATCAGGATTATTAATGTGGAATGTTCCTTGCTAAATAAAATAATTTTTTAATCACGTTGTTATGGGTAAAGTTCCGCTTTAAAGCAAACCTGTGATTTGAAGGCAAAGAAAATAGGTCTGCTTTAACCTCAGCAACACATAATCACCTTAGACAATAGTGTAGTCCCAAAACAAAATAAACAAATAAATGTGCAATATATACCATATATTGACATATAAAATAACTGATACAAAATGGAATAATGAAAAGTCCAAGAGTGACAAAAAATAAAGTCCCATAGTGTATTTGGTGAAGATAAAAAAAGACTTGCTCCAACAACACCAATGGTCACGGATATGTTTCTTAAATGATCCTCGAGCAAATACGCCTGAATATGAATGAAATCAAACAGGTGCTTAGGGGACCAGCCAACAACATGAGTATGATTGGAATCCAAAAGGGATCAGTGATGCCTCCTAGTATACTCCAGCTAAAGGATAAATGGACCTCACCAAGAACCCAGTTGAATTTCTCATAGTGTAGTAGGTTTATTAACAGTATGGATAAAATAACATAGAAACAGAGCAATGAATCCAGAAAACTCACATGTGAAGCCCCTGCCGACCCGGGATATCTTTCACTCTCCACCAGTTAGTTGAGCTTCTGGGAATGAAGAAAATATGCAGAACTTGTGGGTATGGAGAAGCATTTCATAGTTTGTTACATAGTTATATAGTTAGTCAGGTTGAAAGACAAAGATCTATCTATTTCAGCCAATACCAGCCAAAAACCAACCAACCAAAACCAATTTCACTCAATACCCCTCCTCTAGTTTCATAGCGCTGGTAATTGGTCCAGTGCTGTCACATGAGGGTGAGAAGAAGGTCATTAGTCCTATGAAAGCTCCTACTAGAGTGACTCAGAGCTTACACAGGACTCTTTTCTCGCTCCCAGCATGCAAGCTTTAAGCTGACTACTAAATCGCCTCTCCCTTCACATACAGTAGTCCTGGTTGTGTTACTGTAATGTCATTTATATTTCCTTCCCTGAATTTTTAGGTATTTCCAGTTCAGCAATATCTTTTACCCCTTCATATCTTTGTCTCTGTTTATTTACTCAGGTCCAGGAATAGCCCTTCCAGGGTCAGAGGTATAAGATCTTAATTTAGAGTTTGTGATGGCGGCAGTGACTCAGGTTCCAGTTTTCATGAGACTGTCAGCGTATTCCCTGCATTATTTATTTATTCGCCTTCTTTTTCTTGAGGGCTCAGGACAGTTGGAGAAACAATGTCAGTAACCTAAACTTCTATAGTGTCGCAATTAATCAGCTTTATAAATCGGCACTGCTCCCTATATCTCTTTCTACAGTCCTGGATTCAGCATCAATTATCCTATGTTCTCCAACAGAAATAGCTCTGCTGTAGAATAAACAATATCGGAACGTACTTCTGACCCTATTCTATTCTAAATAAATACTAAAGGTCATAGAATTATACGTTAAATTAAATATGTTCCACAAAAAAAAGGCTTGAGCATCACTTGTAGCCCTACTACATAACTGAAAGCATCTATACAGCCATAGCTAAATCTAGCTAAGAGTCTTGCAGGTTCTTCCTGTATCCAGAGCGTTTTTTTTTGAATTTGACATAAATTCAAACATAATCAACTAATCTAATCTAACAAAATTCATTTTATAGTTTCTAATGACAGACCAGTTTGACCAGTTTGAATGTCTAAATATAATCTATGAATAACTATAATGGAATATCTAAAATTACTTGACTGATGCTCTGCAAATTACAGGGTTTTATAAACCAGACATCCAAGTAATTTGTTGACTGTGCTGCTTTTTTTTTTATCACAGTTGCATTTACTTGATAACATTGATCACCCATTGCTCTTCACAAACTTTCCAGCTCTGGTAAAAGAGATTGTATTTGCCTGCATTGCATGGATTTTTTGTTTTAGCAAAGCAACTGCAGATGAAGGCACCAGAAAGTTCTTGAAGGGAAAAATTAAAAAGATTGCGCCAAACTCCTAAAAAGAATAACGTGAAGCAGCCAACACACCAACCTGACTGTTGTAAATGTATGGAAGTGAAAAAAGTGTGGCGCTAAGAAATAGTGTTGTTAAAGTGAGTAACAGTGGTACCTAAAAATGGAGGTACATATGCCTAAGGTGTGTACCAAAATGGTGGTGATTCCATACAGTGTGTAGAAAGACAATCAAGTCTCTTCGTATGGCAACATAAAACAAAATGAACAAAGAAATATGGGGAAAAAAAGAGAATAACTTAAATAAACAAACGTGTAAACACATACAAACAGTGAAAAAGATGTGTCAGTATTAGGTGAGTTTTTTCCACCCCAAAAATTGACTCACTTAATAATGACACGTCTTTTTCACATTTGTTTATTTAAGTTATTCTCTTTTTTTTCCATATTTCTTTGTTCATTTTGTTTTATGTTGCCATACGAAGAGACTTGATTGTCTTTCTACACACTGTATGGAATCACCACCATTTTGGTACACACCTTAGGCATATGTACCTCCATTTTTAGGTACCACTGTTACTCACTTTAACAACACTATTTCTTAGCGCCACACTTTTTTCACTTCCACCAGAAAGTTCTTGCTTGTAGCTCCACTTGTAGGCATATGGTAAATAGTTCATCGTAACTAAAGCCAAAAAACAAAAATTACACATATGCTTCAAGTTTCAGTTCTTAAAGCAGAGTTCCAACTAAAAAAAAAAAAAAAATTAAAAGTCAGCAGCTACAAATACCTGTCCCAGGGTCCAGTGATGTGGGGAAATGAAGCCCCACTCATCTCCCCCTACTTTCTGCAGTGCCGGAATTGTCACTGTGGGCGCCCCGCTGTGGCTTCACAGCCGGGCAAGCACTGCGCATGCGCGAGCCAAACTGCGCGCTGTGACTGGCCGAGCAATCATCTGGGCCCTGTGACGTGTTCCAGATGATTGCCGAGAGGGAGGGGGGAGAGGTGAAATTACTTCCGGCGCCGTTGTGCCCCGGGGGGGAAGTGGGAGCTGGAACCCTCTAAAAAGAGGGTTTCCGCTGCCCCCCAAAAAAATGACATGCCAAATGTGGCATGTCAGGGGGTCACCTTCACTTAAAGCAGAAGTTCCATTTTTGGATGAAACTCCGCTTTAATTGTTTTATCCTCTTTCTTTAAAATACTATTCAGTTTAGAGTTGCACCGATACTGTTTTTTAACCAGCAAGTATGAGTACTGATACTTTCAGTCAAGTACTCGCGGATACCGAGTATTAATGCCTTTGCAGTACAATTTGAGCCCATACAAAATAAATGGGCTCAAATCGCACTGCAAAGAATCACATGTGATTTGGGCAGGAATGCCATTTCAGTCTGCATCGCCTGCGGTTTCCTGCATTGCTCTGGTGTGAACCCAGACTGAAGTCACTATGACTTCAGTCATATAGTTTATACACTATATTACCAAAAGTATTGGGACACCTGCCTTTACACCCACATGAACTTTCATAACATCCCAGTCTTAATGTGGAGGGTTCTTAGTGTGGAGGGTTCAATATTGAGTTGGCCCACCCTTTGCAGCTATAACAGCTTCAACTCTTCTGGGAAAGGTAAATATAAGAGAAGCAATTGAGTACTGTCTGTAATATTTTTTATTTTCACTAACATAAAAAATGTTCAGACATAGCTTTCAAGCTTTTCGGGGTGTACCCTCTTCTTTTAGGTACAAGCAGTACTAAACTAGAGAAGGGGTTGCACCCCAAAAGCTTGTCCTAAACATTTGGATGTTAGTGCAAATAAAAAAAGTATCACAGATAGTACTCAATTGTTTCTGTTGCACTAATACAGCTACAATCATCTAAAAGGTAAATGTAAGCAAACGTTTGGTCTTTTTTTCCCTTATACAGGATCATTTTCATAGAGCGGGTGGCTTGGTGCCCCCTTCTCCCTGCCAGCACCCCCCTCATGGCTCCTGGGCTATCCCACTCTTACCGGGAGCCTGGGACCACAACCGCTGACTTCTGGATGGAAGGTGGGACGAGACCCTAGCACAGTGGTTCTCAACTCTTGTCCTCAGGACCCACTAACAGGCCAGGTTTGCAAGATAATTGAACTACATCACAGGTGATATCATTTTCTGCTCAGTGATTGCAGTATTCTAGTCTGCATCAACCCAAGGCAATACTTAAAATCTGGCCTGTTAGTGGGTCATGAGGACAGGAGTTGAGAACCACTGCCCTAGCACATCAATGCTTTGATGTCCCCTGTACTGAAAGAAACCACAAACAATGATGATTTTGTCACTTCTAATTTCAGAACCCTCACTTTATGGCTGGTATAGCCAGGGGAGCATCTAACACTGCATGATCTGTGCTTGGTTAGATGCTGCGATGGGCAGGGGAGACATTGGGGTCTATTAGAGTACCTGTCACCTGCCCAATACTATCACATTATTATTATACGGGATTTATATAGCGCCAACAGTATGTGGGGTTTATTACCCACTTGTTATAGAATTAAAGTAAAAAAAATAAAAGAAAAAGTTAAAAAACAATACAATTATAGTAAAATGTATTACAAAACACATTGCTGTAACCCCTGTTGCCCCCACACACCTGCAAATGCACGCCCAGAGTGCACACGTACTGCTGCGAATGTCAGAGTGAGAGCACTAATTCTAGCACAACTCAGGGTAAACTCTAAACTGATGATTTGTAAAGGCTTGTAAAGTGGCCTATGGACATTTTTGAGCACCATAGATTTTGCAATATCACAGGCGCACACATTTTTAAGACTAATATGGGTTTATCCATTTACACAATGAAAACTCATCTTTAATATTTAACAAAAAAAGGTTATTATATTGTGTGTGTTTGTACTAAAATTAATTTTATTATATCTTGTGACATAAAAAATTGCAACTGTCATCTTTTTATTCTACAGGGCCTCTGCTTTCAGAAAATATATAATGTTCTGGGAGTTTAAGTAATTTTATGGCAGAGAATTAGGATTTTTACATGTGTGCAAAAAATGAAAAAAATTTGCTCTAATGCAGAGTTAAATACCACTGAAAAAAAGCTCTATCTGCCTCACAAGAAATTATATAAATTTTATTTGGGTACAGCTTTGCATGACTGAGTACTTGTCAGTCAAACTCTCAAAGCATAGGTGTGCGCAGCCTAATGCATTAGGGTGTGCATCCTTAAGTTCAAACACACATCCATGTGTATGTATCTACATATATATGACTCCGGCACATTGATGTCCCTGCTGGCATAGTGAAAGTGAAAAGGATAAACACTTCTCTTATGGCAGAGGCGGTAAGAGGGAGATCTTTCCCATGTTCCCTACACAGAACGATAACACTAATGCGCAGGGGGATTAGGGTGTGCCTGGGCACACCCGGCACACCCTGTGCGCACGCCTATGTCTCAAAGCACTGAAAAATGGCCTGATAATGAAGTGGTATTACAGGCTAGCCCTCAAGTGGTTAAGTTAAAAGGCAGAGTGACGTTGGTTTTAAATGTTGTTATTGATAGAGAAAAAAATGTTTCCAAGATCCTTCATTTAAAACATCTATTTATTCTTCAGTGAGCAAGATCTTTTAAAGAACCTTGGATTATAAATTTCTTTTTATTAAACTGCTGAATGATAAGAATGCATTTTAGGTAATAGATGACTGCCTAAGACAGGAAAAGGTCTTCTTCGGGGAGCGTTAAAATTGGTTCATGAAATTCATTGCATGTTTTTAGTTTTTGGATGAGATGTGCATTGAATCCCTCCAAGGAGATTTGTGAATTGTTTTGATTGAGTGAAAATAAGAACAAGTCTGTAACACAGGCTGATCTGACCTCCATTATAGCCTGTACAAATCAGAATCTACAACCATGTGTTCATCTTATGATTATCACCACACCAACTACCGTAGATAGCTTTACATACAGCAAAAACATGCCTGTGGGTGTGGAGTCAGCATTTCATACCCGATCTTTGTGATGACCCAGGATGCTGAGCTACTGATGGATAGGTGATAATTCATAGGACTCTAAGTGCTTTAGGAGATGCTCCCAGTGCAGACTGTTGTACAACTCAGCAGTTTGTTTAATGTCTTAATTGATATAGAACACGGGTCTCCAAATGCTCCAAACAAAGAGCCATTTTATTGTCCTTCAGACTTTAGGGGTGCCGGACTGTGGCCAGTGGGAGTGGAAATTTTGCTGGCATAAGTGGGAGTAAACATCACCACATTTGATATTAGGGGGAGGAATAGTGCCCCATCATTGGTATCCTTGGAAGGAATAGTGCCCCATTGTTGGTGTCAGTTGGCAGAATAGTGTCTTGTATCAGTGGGAGGATTGGTACCCCTACGACCAGATAAAGGCAAGCAAAGGACCATATCTGGCCCCCAGGTTGCACTTAGGAGACCACTTAGTCTGAGGGCACGGGTGAGTGCTTGCTCCCAAGCCCCGCTCTGTGTGTCCATAAGACATATAAAGCTGTGGCTTGGCCCCACCCCCAGCTTTCTTCTCATTGGCTCACTGGCTGTGATTGACAGTAGCAGTAGCCCATTAGGACTGAGAGACCCGGGAGAAACCCAGCTCTACGTGCACATCGCTGGATTGAGAGGGAGCTCAGGTGAGTATTAGTGGGGGCTAGGGGGTCCTTTGCACACATAGAATGAATGAAGGTAAAAAAAACTTGAGCATTTAAAACCACTTTAAGTTTTTTGTCCAGTTTTTAATTGCTTTTGTGATTCCACTGGGTAGATCCCCCTTAACACAAAAGGAAGGCAATGGGGGTCACCAGGACTGGTGGAAGGTACATACACAAAAAAAAACACAGATAAGTTATACTGCTTCTCCAATCTGCATACACTGTTTTATTGCTGTCTGTGTCCCCACCAGAGTGATTTTCCAAAACGTCCTGTCCCACTGATCCACTTTCACATGGACAGGAACTGAGGAGAAAGCTATCCAAAGGTGACATAACAAAAAAAAAAACTTATAGTCTCCAACTTATTCTTCACTCTATTCTTCACTCTATTGGAAATGCAAAAAAAAGTTTGGGCTGGAGTTGGGCTCCAAATCCCTAACTGTCTTTCTCAGATTTACTCTAAAAAATGTGAATTAGTCTACAAACAGAGCATTGGGTTTGGGAAAAAAAATATTTGCAGTTCATCCAATTTTGTTGGATGTTCGTGTTGACCAGTGCCAAGCTGTTCTTCAAAATCAGAACACATTATTACATTCTTGTAAAAGTGTTATTATCCCGAAACACATTTTACTATTTAGTATTGTTTCCTTTGTCTTGTCACAGTATAACCAAGCATATGGAAAAAAAAGTGGCTAGCATGCCCAACCGAGAATCTCGGATATTTACTGAGATCCCAACAGAAAAACATCCAGTAAAAACCACCAGTGCTTCAGAGACTCACAGGTCCTCTTAATTAAGGTGACAGACTTGTGAGTCTCTGAAACATCGGTGTTTTTTACTGCATGTTTTCTAATTGAGATATAAGTAAATATTTTAGATTCCATTTTTGGTGTGCTGGCCATATTTTTGCTTATGGATTTGTGTGGTGTCTCCGTTGGCTGTGCACCTGGCATCAAAGGTGAAGGTGCAAGATAGATGATATGACAGCATAACCAACAGATTATGTTGAGGTTGGGCAAAAGGAACCAAAAAGATTGTGACTAAATCATTGCAAAGAAAGTCTGTATTGAGCATTGAGCTTTGATTTGATAAGAGACTTGAAAGTGTATCCGAACCCAAAAACAAAAATGTAACATATTGCAATTTTCTAGCCTTGGATGTGGTGACTACATTCGATTTCTGTTTTTTAGGCTTTTTTAGTTTTACTTTATTTTATCTGGTGATTCCCCATGCCAAAGATTCCCAGTATTTCCCTGGTTTGAGATTCAAAATATTTATTTAAAAATGTGCAGTGAATTGTGGTCAACGTGGGGATGTCCTAAATATATGGTGGTCTTGCCCGCGTTTGATCGGTTTCTGGTCCAGGATCTTTGGCCTACTGCAGACGTTATTTCATAAGATGGTCTGAAAGGATGCCCGGCTGGCTCTCTTAAATTGCCCTATACCGGGCCTCTTCGCACCCCAGCAGAAATTGGCCACATGCATTTTTATTTCTGCAAGCGAACCATTGCCCAGGCCTGGAAGACTCCGTCTGTTGCTTTGCAGTGGTTGAAAACCAGAATGATCGCTCTGATGGTTAATGAGCAGATGCCCAGGATATTGAGGGATTCACATGCAAAATTTTTAAAATTATGGGTCCCTGCCTCCCCCGACTAGTTGTGGTCAGCTTTAAACCTACAGGTCACACGTCTGTGGTACTTGCCCTCTATTGGGGCCCCTCTCCTCTTCTCCCTTTTTTCTCTCTTTTCTTTCTCTGTATCCTCCCTCTTCTCTTCATTATAGATATGAAGGCTATAAAGATAAACTGCTGTACTCCAGGGTACAGACTTATATAGCCTATGATAGCTGCCTAATTTTTAACCTGGTACTGGTCCTGGTAACCTTACCTCCTGGTAACAGTTTACTAAAAGGTTACTCATTACACGTTCACACACCATACCTTTATATGCATATTCGATGTCGCCCCTGTGTGGGCAAATTATGGCTTGTTATGATTTATGAAACTTCAATACAAATATTGAAACAGAAAATATTATATGTGCAGTAAAATATAAAAAGGTGCTGATTTCATTTTTCCAGCAGAAATTAGCACTTATCCACACTGCCAAAAGTACCAATACCTGGTTTAAGGATCATGGTATCACTGTGCATTATAGATATGAAGGCTATAAAGATAAACTGCTGTACTCCAGGGTACAGACTTATATAGCCTATGATAGCTGCCTAATTTTTAACCTGGTACTGGTCCTGGTAACCTTACCTCCTGGTAACAGTTTACTAAAAGGTTACTCATTACACGTTCACACACCATACCTTTATATGCATATTCGATGTCGCCCCTGTGTGGGCAAATTATGGCTTGTTATGATTTATGAAACTTCAATACAAATATTGAAACAGAAAATATTATATGTGCAGTAAAATATAAAAAGGTGCTGATTTCATTTTTCCAGCAGAAATTAGCACTTATCCACACTGCCAAAAGTACCAATACCTGGTTTAAGGATCATGGTATCACTGTGCTGGATTGGCCTGCAAACTCACCTGACCTAAACCCCATAGAGAATCTGTGGGGTATTGTCAAGAGGAAGATGAGAGATACCAAACCCAACAATTTAGACAAGCTGAAGGCCGCTATCAAAGCAACCTGGGCTTCCATAACACCTCAACAGTGCCACAGGCGGATCTTCTACATGTCACGCCACATTGATGCAGTAATTCATACAAAAGGAGCCCCGACCAAGTTTTGAGTGCATACTATACTGTACATGGACTTTTCTGTAAGAGCTGTGAAATTTTGGAATAGACTCCCTCCAGAGGTGGTTCTGGCCAGCTCCGTAGATTGCTTTAAAAAAGACCTGGATTCTTTCCTAAATGTACATAATATAACTGGGTACTGACATTTATAGGTAAAGTTGATCAGGGGAAAATCCAAATGCCACTCAGGGGATCAGGAAGGAATTTTTTCTCCTGCTATAGCAAATTGAATAATTCTTTGCTGGGGTTTTTTGCCTTCCTCTGGATCAACTGTGGGTATAGGATTGTGTATATGGCAGAGATGGGGAACCTTGGGGGTGAACCTCTGGGGGAATCTAGAATTGAAAAGTACCTGGGGGTTCTAGTAGATGATAGGCTCAGCAATGGTATGCAATGCCAAGCTGCTGCTAACAAAGTAAACAGAATATTGGCATGCATTAAAAAGGGGATCAACTCCAGAGATAAAACGATAATTCTCCCGTTCTACAAGACTCTGGTCCAGCCACACCTAGAGTATGCTGGAAGGATGTACTGGAAATAGAGCGAGTACAAAGAAGGGCAACAAAGCTAATAAAGAGTCTGGAGGATCTTAGTTATGAGGAAAGGTTGCGAGCACTGAACTTATTCTCTCTGGAGAAGAGACACTTGAGAGGGGATGTGATTTCAATATACAAATACCATACTGGTGACCCCACAATAGGGATAAAACTTTTTCACAGAAGGGAGTTTAACAAGACACGTGGCCACTCATTAAAATTAGAAGAAAAGAGGTTTAACCTTAAACTACCTAGAGGGTTCTTTACTGTAAGAGCGGCAAGGGTGTGGAATTCCCTTCCACAGGCGGTGGTCTCAGCAGGGGGAATCAATAGAAACTATTAGATAAGCACCTGAACGACCGCAACATACAGGGATATACAATGTAATACTGACATATAATCACACACATAGGTTGGACTTCTTGGACTTGTGTCTTTTTTCAACCTCACCTACTATGTAACTATGTAACCTTGGCACCCTAGATATTTAGGAACTACATTTCCCATGATGTTCAACTACACTGCAGAGTGCATGAGCATCATGGGAAATGTAGTTCCAAAACATCTGGGGTGCCAAGGTTCGCCATCACTGGTAAATGGGATTGTATTTTTTTTTTTGGTTGAACTAGATGGACTTGTGTCTTTTTTCAACCCGACCTACTATGTAACTATGTGACTATGTAACATGGGCAATGCTTGATTGACCAAGTGTACTCACATCTGTAAAGTGGGGGGGTTTGGTTTCTTCCAACAGAGGGCAATTGCTTTTTTTACATAAAAAAGGAGAAATCAGACCAGTACCTTCCAGACGGCACCTAACTCTTCCTCTTCCAGATCCCCAAGGAGACACCTGGCAGGGTTACATATATTGGGCATAGCATTGCGGCACCTGTAGCAGTCAGATTCTAACCTACCCATCCTATATAAATGGCTTGGAGTAAAATATATTCTATGCAAATAATTAAATTGTATTACTATCACTCCTGCAGCTATGACACTCAATACAGCATATTTTTGATAGTTTTTAAGAGTGTAGGTTTAATGACACAGTGGCTAAGTGGTTAGCACTTCCACCTAAACAGGGAGAGGGGTGCCTCTGAGTATACCCTGTTTCCCAGAAAATAAGACCTAGCGTGATTGTCAGTGATGGCTGCAATATAAGCCCTACCCCCAAATAAGCCCTAGTTAAAGTCCTTGTAGGTCTTATTTTCAGGGTAGGGCTTATTTTGGGGGAAACAGGGTAGGGCTTATTTGGGGGGTAGGGCTTATATTGCAGCCATCACCAACAATCACGCTAGGTCTTATTTTCGGGGAAACAGGGTATATCAGCAATAATTTATTGAGAAAAACAAAATCCACTCACATAGAAGACTGTTATGTAGAGTTTAGATATGTCTCTGGGCTGAAGAGAGGATGGAGGACTACAGGTCACAGCGAGTCCATGAAATGCTGGCACCACATTAGATCCAGGTAAGGATAGGGTGGGATGGCAAAGCACAGCAAGCTCTCCTTCAGATATCCAGGTGGCACATCGAGATGAGATGGAGTCAGGGATGAGACCGTCAAAACCGGGTGTGAGTTCCCGGGAGTAGAACTGTGAGGATGCCAGAGCCAGTCACTGGCTGTGCTAAAGTGTCCACAAGGCTCGTACAACGTCCGTAAGATGGAAATGACACAGCCGTGTGATCGGAGCCAAAACGAGGCTTCGGAAGCAAAACACAGCGCGGCGCCCGGCTGTGATGTCACAAGCCATACCACCCTATCCTTACCTGGATCTAATGTGGTGCCAGCATTTCACGGACTTGCTGTGACCTGTAGTCCTCCATTCTCTCTTCAGCCCAGAGACGTATCTGAACTCTACATAACAGTCTGCTATGTGAGTGGATATTGTTTATCTCAATAAATTATTGCTGATATATACTCAGAGGCGCCCCTCTCCTTGTTTTTCTCCTAGCTGATTGGACCTTGCTTCTGGTCTTGTTTGGTGGCAGCCCTGACATATATCTACCTCTGCCATTGGACTATTAGGAACAGTTTTATTGAGGTATTCTTGCATTTGCGCCTTTTTTACTTGTAAAAAGCACTTCCACCTAGCAGCACTAGGGTCATTGGTTTGAATCCCAGCCACGGCACTTCCTGCCCGGAGTTTGCATGTTCTGCCTATGTGAGTTTCCTATCACACTCCAAAAACACTCAAGTAAGTTAATTGGATCCTGCCTAAATTGGCCATTGAAGGCATTATATAAGTACCTGTAATAATAATAATGACACTTTAACCACTTCCTGCCCAGCCTATAGCAGAATGACGGCCGGGCGGTGGCTGCATTATCCTAACTGGACGTCATATGACGCCCAGCAGGATAAGCCGCGGCTGCGGAGGCGCTCAGCGCGGCGATCGCTGGTGTGGTGTGTCACTCTGACACACCGCAACTCGGATCTAGGTAAAGAGCTCTGACTGAGGCTCTTTACCACGTGATCAGCTGTGAGCATTCACAGCGTGTAACCAGGAAGTGGCGATAAACGGCTTTCCATGGTTCGTGCTGACAGGGGGAGCCAATCAGAAGGGCTCTCCTGTCAGAGGGGGGTCTGTATTAATTATCAGCGCAGCCCCCATCAGAGGTGCCCATCACAGCTGCAAATCAGTGCCCATAAAAATGCCAGAAAGTGCCTGTCAGTGCCCTAAACAGATGCCAATCAGTGCCCATCAGTCAGTACCTCACCATCAGTGCTGCATATTAGTGCCCATCAGTGCCGCCTCATCAGTGTCCGTCAGTGAAGGAGAAAACAACATTTTATAACAGAAACAAAGAAACACTTTTTTTTTCAAAAATGTCGGTCTTTTTTAGTATGTTTAGCAAAAAATAAAAACCTCAGTGGTGATCAAATGCCACCAAAAGAAAACTCTATTTGTAGGAAGAAACATTATAAAAAATTTAATTTGGGTACAGTGTTGCATGACCGCGCAATTGTCATTCAGTGTGACAGCCCTGAAAGCTGAAAACTGTCCTGGGCAGGAAGGGGGGAAAGTGCCCAGTATTGAAGTGGTTAAAGAGTTGTCACATGAACAGGTGTCTGCACTGGAGAACCTAAAGCCCCGTACACACGATCGGATTTTCCGACTACAAAACCGTGGATTTTTTTCCGAAGGATGTTGGCTCAAACTTGTCTTGCATACACACGGTCACACAAATATTTGAAAATTCCGAACGTGGGAACGCGGTGACGTACAAGATGTACAACGAGCCGAGAAAAAGAAAGTTCAATAGCCAGTGCGGCTCTTCTGCAGTGGTGTATTTAGGTTTTGTGCTGCCCTAGGCCTGACTAAACTCATGCACCCCCCCCAATTTAAATATGACCCACCCCTTGCTGCCAAGGCCACACCCCTTCCTGTTTAAGACCCACCCTATCATCTGTAAACCACACCCCTTCTTCTTTAGGCTCGTTTGGCACCTTTCAGGGGGGGAGGGGGGAACAGGTACCTGTTTTTGACAGGTACCCTTCCCCACTCACTGGAGACTGCGCTGCCCCCTCTGAAGTTTGGCCCCCCCCCTCCTTCCTGCAACGCGCTTCGCACACGTGCAGTAGTGAACCGTCTGGTTTCCCTTACCATGAATGATGGTGGCAAAACCCGAGAGCCAATCCGAAAATCGGCTGAGGTGTCGACATTGTGGGATCCCTGGACAGGTAAGTGTCCTAATATTAAAAGTCAGCAGCTACAGTATTTGTAGCTGCTGAGTTTTAATGTTTTCACGGGGTGGGGGTGGGACTCCTCTTTAATGAGTTTGCATTGATTTCAGCATTGATGGAGCACTTTATTGCAATATCATGATCTGCGTATTAATGCACGTTCACTAAATGTGGACTGATTAAAGGGTTTGCATTGATTTTAGCATGCATGGAGCACTTTACACATGCCAGCGGCGGCTGGTGCTCAAAATTTTTTGGGGGGGTGCAAACAAACTAAAAAATTCAGAAAAAAAAACATCAATTGCAGTCTCACTGTGCCCCATCAAACGCAGCCACTGTTCTATCAAATGCAGCCACTGTGCCCATCAATTGTAGCCACTGTGCCATCAAATGCAGCCACTGTACCATCAAACGCAGCCACTGTGCCCTCAAACGCTGTCACTGTGCCCATCAATTGTAGCCACTCTGCCATCAAATGCCAACACTGCTCCCATAACACTGATATAATTTATTAAATGACTTTACCTGCTGTCCTGGGAGGTTCCCTTGTGCTTCTCTCTCTCTCCTCCTGACGTCACTGCCAGACCCCGCCCCAGTGCCGAGTAGAAGAGTTAAGGAAAGCAGTGCGGAGGAGGGTAGGCGGAGCATAAGGCTTCACCTCTGCCAGTCACCGGCCACTTATGGGGACGTGAGTCACAAGCCGCCCCCTGCATCAGAGAAAGTCCCCCCTCCCGATTCCCGGCTCCCGTGCCCGCCCCCCACACACATGCAGCCCACGGCGGCCGCCTTGCTGTAGCGGGCGGCGCTGCTGTGTATGGGCGTGCTTGGCAGAGGGTGGAGGGGCGTGAGCTCTGCTAAGCACGCCCATACACACGCCCCTCCACCCTTTGCCAAGCACGCCCATACACAGCAGCGCCGCTACAGCAACAGCCCTGCTCTTCTGCTTGATTCTGAGCATGCGTGAACTTTTGTGTGACGGACTTGTGTACACACGATCGGAAATTCCGACAACAAGTCGTAAAATTTGAGAACCTGCTCTCAAACATTTGTGGGTGGAAACAGCAAATGTTCGATGGAGCCTACACATGGTCGGACTTTCCGACAACAAGCTCACATCCAACATTTGTTGTCGGAAAATCCGATCGTGTGTACGGGGCATAACTCTTCTTTTGGTGAAATCTCAAAATGTATGTATTTCACATCACTTTCTGATCCCGTAACAATGGTCACCAGAACATATAGAAGGGTTAATATCCCCATCCGGGACACAGGAAGCAACAAAAATTGAACTCTTCCCTACTGTAACTTAATTTTTTTTTTTTAAATGCCTTTACATACACTTTACACTTTTGTTTAGGTACATTTTAAACTACTGCAACTGCAATTCAGGACAAAGCTTGTATTGGTATTTTTTCTTCTCATGCAAGTCTCATTGAATACACAGCAAAACATTCGGGAACATGAGCAGACTAAAAGGACAGCATCTGTGTGGAGTTAACATTAGAACAATTGGCAGGACTCTTCTGAGACAACCAGGACTATAAAAGCTTTTCAAAAAACATTAACTCCTTGCAGTAAAGGGAAACCTCCCTAATGGAACACAGACAGCAAAAATAACCTAAATAACCTGATAGGAATTTTTAACTTTTTTTTACTCAACTCAAAACTAAAGAACAGTTTTGGCTAAGTGTGTACTAAGAGTGTACATTTAACAATACCGTTGCATGAAGATACAGTGGGTATAGAAAATAATCACACCCCCCCCTTTAAAATAATAACTTGAATCAATGGAGACAGACACAGTTTTTTGTTTTATCCAGCTGTATTTACTCAGTGTAACTTATAACATCCAAGTGAAAGATTGAATACCAACGTGTCATAAAAAAATTTAAAAAATGTAAAAACAGAATCACTGAGTTGGAAAAAGGATCACCCCCCTCGTGAAAATGACTTGCAGACTTAATCAGGTGTAGCTAAACACCTTCTCAATGGCACGCAAAGCCATTTGACTTTCAACTGTGATCAGCTGTGGTCATTTTGATTAGCTCAGTATGAAAAGTGCTTTCCTGGAGCATTTCAGGATAAAGTTCTGGACAGACACAAGTCAGGAGATGGATACAAAAAAAATGCAAAGGCTTTATCAATGCCTAGAAGCACAGTGAAGTTTATTATTAAAAAGTGGAAGGTATTTGGTACAACAGAGACCCTCCCAGGATCAGGACGTTACTCCAAACTGGATGAAAGAACCAGGAGGAAACTGGCCAGAGATGCTACCAAGAGGCCTACAGCAACCCTAAAACAGTTGCAGGAATTTATGACAAAGAGTGGTCATTGTGTGCATGTGACAACAATATCACAAATTCTTCACAAATGTGACTTGTGTATGGGAGGGTTGCAAGAAAAAAGCCACTCCTCAAGAAAGGCCACCTGCAGTCATGAAGGAGCTTTGCCAAAATGCACCTTGATGGTTCTGAGGCCACATGGAAAAAGGTGGTCAGATGAGATTAAAATGTTATTATTTAGCCTCAACACCAAACGATATGCCTGGTGGAAATCTAATACAGCTCACCATTCAAATAACACCATTCCTTCGGTAAAGCATGGAGGTGGTAATATCCTGTTATGGGGTATTTTTCTGCAGCAGGAGCTGGAGTACTTGTCAGGATAGAAGGAAAAAAAACGGATGGGGCAAAATTCTTAAGGAAAATTTGCTGCCCTCTGCCAGAAAGTTGTGGCTGTAAATATGGTTCACTCATAACAGAGACCAGTCCCTAGTGGTGTTCCACAAAGCTCTATACTACGTCCTGTTCTATTTAAAGAGGAGGTCCAGCCCCCTACGAACAAATTAAAAGTCAGCAGCTACAAATACTGCAGCTCTTTGGATCGGCTGTCGGGTGCAGTCGCCGCCATTCCTGGTAAGGGAACCTGGCAGTGAAGCCTTAGGCTTCACAGCTGGTTCCCTACTGTGCATGCGCGAAGCGCACTGCGCTTTCTAATGGAACTCTGCTTTAATCTATATGTACGTGATATAACTAAAGGTTTGTTAGGCAAGGTATGTCTTTTTGCTGATGATACAAAGGTGTGTAATAGAGTTGATTTCCCTTGGAGGTGTCTGTAACATGATTTGGTATTGCTGGAAGATTGGTCGAAGCAGTGGAGACTGCAGTTCAATGTTTCTAAATGTAAAGTAATGCACCTAGGGAAAAAGAATCCCCTGAGAGAGTACAACATTGGGGGTACAGTGTTGGCAAGCACAACAGAGGAAAAAGATTTGAAGGTACTTATTTCAGATGACTGCAAAATAAGCAGTGTGACCAGGCAGTGGGAAAAGGAAATAGGATGCATCACTAGTGGGATCACAAGCAGGGGGAAGGAGGTCCTGATTCCTTTATATAGATCTTTAGTGAGACCTTATTTAGAATACTGTGCCCAGTTCTGGAGACCCCACTTGCAGAAAGATAGTGATAAAATGGAATTAGTCCAGAGACGGGTAACAAAAATGGTAAAAGGTCTGGGTGATAAAACATATCGAGAGTGACTTAATATGTACAGTCTTGAGGAAAGAAGGGAAAGGGGAGACTAGAGTGAAACCTTTAAATACATCAAGGTGGAGAATAAGGTTCAGGGGGGCATTTTTTTACATATGAAACCAAAATCAAGAACATGGGGACATGACCTCAAACTAATGGAGGAAAGTTCAAAACTAAATTTAGAAAGTATTATTTTACTCAAAGGGTAGTTGATGCTTGGAATAAACTTCCAGCAGAGGTAGTGAGACAGTCAAAAGTAAATGGCTTCAAACATGCTTGGGATAAACATAGATCTATGGTCAGATAACAAAGTTATCGGAAAAATAAATAAAAATAAAAATGGGCAGACTTGATGGACTACTCCGCTTTTTTCTGTTGTCGCTTTTTTATGTTTCTATATTTCTATCATACAATAATGTAAAATAAACCATAACAGTGGAGGGATGACCAAAGATTACAACTATATAGAGAAAAACAATTCATTGAAAAAAGAAAAGAAAAGGAATATGAGGAAGACAGAAAAAGAACACAAAAAAAGAAAGGAAGAGAAGAGGCCTGGGTCTTGTCCCCCTGTCTTCCACCCCCTGGTTTTATGCATGTGATTGCAGATATCATAACTTTCAAATATGGCTTGCTTGTCTCGAAGGATGCCAACAAGGAGCAATGGAGCATTATCCAAGAGATTTTGTTCTTTGCCATGACTATAGACACATGTATTTTCTACACTTGCTGAAAAATGTTTTTGGCCTCAAAAAAGATTATGCAGAAACCACAATTAGGAACAGTTGAGTTTTAAATATATCACATTTTGGTTCTTAGGTTTAGATATCCTTTAAGATGTGTTTTTAGAAAATGCATTATTAAACCCATGTTCAATTTTGTGACTTTTTACAATAACGTAGAAATAATGGGTGGTCGAAAACCACAGGCAAAAGTTAAAGCCACTTAATGGTGGTACTGGAGATTGATACAGCAAACCATACACAACACGTTTCAGAGTCTTTTGAGCTCCTTCTTCAGGGAAGGTTTTAACAATTTCGACAAATACAACCTTAAAAACAGAACATATATTAGAGCAGGGGTCTCAAACTGGCGGCCCTCCAGCTGTTGCAGAACTACAATTCCCATGAGGCATTGCAAGGCTGACAGTTACAAGCATGATTCCCATAGGCAGAGGCATGATGGGACTTGTAGTTCCGCAACAGCTGGAGGGCCGCCAGTTTGAGACCCCTGTATTAGAGCATTCTTTGCTGATCATAGGTGGCATAGCAAGATATAGACAGAAAAAAGGGGGTAGAAATAAAGAACAGGACATAGAATACTCACCATGCCTGGGCATAGATGCAAAATACATGACCAACCAAAGGTAAAAACAATATTTGTAATAAATCCAATAATGTCTTACAAATATTGTTCTGTTTTATAGATTGTATTTGTCAAGATTGTTAAAACCTTCCCTGAAGAAGGTATATGAATAAAATCCGTATCACCACAAAGTGGTACTGTGGATACGGAGATTAAGTATCAAATGCAGTGTCCCGATAAATTGGATTTATAAAGAAAAAAACTGGTGGATGATGGACTTTATAGGCATAACACAAGTATGTATTAAAAAAGAAAATATTTATTACAAAGTTAAAATTGGGACAATTGCATAGAATTTCATCAAGTATTCACAGAAGTTTGCCTTTGAGCCCAAACAACACACCACCTACATACATATACACTGTTTATCACAGACTGGAGGACCAATCAGAACCCTTCCCAAATAGGTAAAAAGAACCAAAAGGTGGTGTGTCATATTGTAGCTCAGCTCTACATGTTGCGCGTATTCAAATGCTTCTTTAGGAGCTTGTGGCGTATTATTATAGTTGAAAGACAAAGGGGAAGGTTGTGCAGAGATTAATATACAGCACAGCTGGATATTCAGGGAGACAGATCCTCACATCACTTTCTTAAACGATCTATAAGGCAGCCTAATAGCATAAACCCTATGGCGATTGATAATCCTTGACAGGAATAATAAAGAATATCCACGATAGCTATTGTACTGATGTCCGGATTAGTGGAGGGAAAAATCTCCCACTACCCATATCCGTTGTATATAGTACCCAATTTATATCTTGGGGAGTGAGGTTCCCTGCAAAGCTCTGCCTGGATGACAGCACCAGATGTGGTTAAAGCAGCTTCCCTGAAGAAGGAGCTCAAATGATTCCGAAACGTGTTGATGTATGCTTTTCTGTATCAGTTTCCGGTACCACCATTGAGTGGCTTTAACTTTTGCCTGTGGTTTTCGACCACCCATTATTTCTACGTTATTGTATCCATGTAATATTTTATAGTTTTTTGACAATTTTTATTATTTTTTTTTTTTCCACAAAAATATACAGCATTATAGCATTGGGTACAGGGAGAGAAAGAGATCACAATGTCACAGTTCAATTTGGCACACAATCAACTAAACAGTGGGCGACAAAGCCTTTCAATATAAACATTTAGTGATTAAACGGAATGGGTTTACTGGATTATAATACATCTTAAACAGTATATCCGTTAGTACCCTTTGCATAAATGTATAAACTCACAAAAAGAAAAAAGAAAGAAAAGAGTAGAGAAAGAAGGGAGAAGGGAGAGAGGACAGACACCCATCTCCAGAGCCCAGGACAGGTCGGTGGGGGATGGGTCATAAATACGTGAATGACACATATCATTAAGTCGCAGGAGTGTCCAACAGAACCCAGGGTTCCCAAATACGGTTATGCTTATCAAGAGTATCATTTAATGAGGCCGTAAGATATTCCATTCTCTTGACATCTCTGATCCTGGAATGCAGCTCAGTCAGTGAGGGGGGGTAATATTTTATATTTTTAAATGACTTTTGATATTAATAAATACTTTACATTAATAAATACTTTACATTCATACTTCTTGTTTGTACATTCCTCAGAGCCTAAAAAGTCCCAATTGTTTGGGGAGTTCCTTTTCTCTCAATCTACCAATTTTCTACCAATCTAAATTTCTAACAGATTTCAAACCTCCCTTTTTTCATGTTCAATCTTGTATGATAGTTTATATTTTTGAGGAAAATAATATTTTACATTTTTAATTTAAAATTAAAATGGTTATCTAGATTATATTTCCATTTTTTTAAAATAAAAATATGATTGAAAGGGCTAAAGTTCCTTTTATATATCCTATTGTCTGAGCCAACTATAGATGTGCCCTGAGAAAGTTATTGAGCTTTGTTCCACCATAGTATTGAGAACATTTGGCCTCCTCATGTAGATACAGTATATACTTAGAAATTATAAACAGATGCAAGATTTGTTAAATACTGTAACGTGTTAACAGCAATATTTGCAAAATGCTGATCACAGTCGCACGCTTGTCCTAAATGATGATAATAGACAGCTAACGAGGCTCTATTTCACAAGTTCTCTGTTTGCCCATGTTGAACCAGTCTGCATGCACAGAGACTCACATGGAATAAATTAAAACAGAATCCAAGCATGCCAGTGAATGAAGACATACAAAACATAAACCATGTGGACAGCTAGTGCACAGAAACTAACACTGTCACAATGAAACAGGAAAACCCTGACTATTTTGTATCAAAACCATCAGAAACAGGGAAACTGGGCTTCCAGGAATGTTTGTGGATCTAGCATTAATGATCAGAATATTTCCAAGAAACGTGTAGAGCAATCAATATCCCATTGTCTGACACATCATAGGGCATATGTGTCAATGAAAAAAACAGAAGTTTACTAAAAACTGTGGCACCGGAGGGGGGAGAAGGATTAGTGGAAGTTCCATTTTTGAGCAGAACTCCCTTTTAATCTATATGTAAGTGATATAAGTAAAGAATTGTTGGGCAAGGTATGTCTTTTTGCTGAGGATACAAAAGGTGTGTAATAGAGCTGATATCCCTGGAGGTGTCTGTAACATGGAACATGATTTGGTATTGCTGGAAGATTGGTCAAAGCAATGGAGACTGCAGTTCAATGTTTCTAAAGGTAAAATAATGCACCTAGGGGAAAAAAGAGAGAGAGAGAGAGTATAACTTTTGGGGTACAGTGTTGGACAACACTACAGAGGAAAAAGAGTTGAGGGTACTTATTTCAGAGGATTGCAAAATAAGCAAACAGTGTAAGAAGGCAGTGGGAAAAGGGAATAGAATTCTAGAGGGATCACAAGCAAGAGGAAGGAGGTCCTGATTCCTCTATATTGATCTTTAGTAAGACCTCATTTAGAATACTGTGCCCAGTTCTGGAGACCTCACTTAAAGAAAGATATTGATAAAATAAAACGAGTTCAGAGACGGGTAACAAAAATGGTAAAAGGACTGGGTGATAAAACATATCGAGAGTGAAAAACATTAAAGAAAACAGAAACCTGGGTTTTCTTGATATACAGTATTTCACAAAAGTGAGCATACCCCTCACATTTTTGAAAATATTTTATTATATCTTTTCATGTGAAAACACAAAGTGGCACATAATTGTGAAGTGGAAGGAAATTTATAAATGGTTTTCAATTTTTTTTTACAAATAAATATGTGAAAAGTGTGGCATGCATTTTTATTCAGCTCTCCTGAGTCAATACTTTGTAGAACCACCTTTCACTGCAATTTCAGCTGCGAGTCTTTTTGGGGATATCTCTACCAGCTTTGTACATCTAGAGAGTGACATTTTTGCCCATTCTTCTTTGCAAAATAGCTCAAGCTCTGTCAGATTGGATGGAGAGTGCCTGTGGACAGCAATTTTCAAGTCTTGCCACAGATTCTCAATTGGATTTAGGTCTGGACTTTGACTGGGCCTTTCTAACACATGAATATGCTTTGATCTAAACCATTCCATTGTAGCTCTAGCTGTGTGTTTGGGGTACATGTCCTGCTGGAAGGTGAGCCTCCACCCCAGTCTCAAGTATTTTGCAGACTCTAACAGGTTTTCTTCCAAGATTGCCCTGTATTTGGCTTTGGCTCATTTTCCCATCAACTCTAACCAGCTTCCTTGTCCCTGCTAAAGAAAAGCATCCCCACAACATGATGCTGCCACCACCATGTTTCACGGTGGGGATGGTATGTTCAGGGTGATCTGCAGTGTTAGTTTTCCGACACACATAACGTTTTGCTTTTAGGCCAAAAATTTCAGTTTTGGTCTTATCTGACCAGAGCACCTTCTTCCACATATTTGCTGTGTCCCCCACATGGCTTCTCTCAAACTGCAAATGGGACTTCTTATGGCTTTCTTTCAACAATGGCTTTCTTCTTGCCACTCTTCCATAAAGGCCAGATTTGTGGAGTGCACAACTAATAGTTGTCCTGTGGACAGATTCTCCCACCTGAGCTGTGGATCTCTGCAGCTCCTCCAGAATTACCATGGGCCTCTTGTCTGCTTCTCTGATTAATGTTCTCTTTGCCTGGCTTGTCAGTTTAGATGGACGGACATTTCTTGGTAGATTTGCAGTTGTGCCATACTCTTTCCATTTTCGGATGATGGATTGATCAGTGCTCCATGAGATGTTCAAAGCTTGGGATATTTTTTTATAACCTAACCCTGCTTTAAACTTCTCCACAGCTTTATCCCTGACCTGCCTGGTATGTTCCTTGGCTTTCATGATGCTGTTTGTTCACTAAGGTTCTCTAACAAACCTCACTTCACAGAACAGCAGTATTTATACTGAGATTAAATTACACACAGGTGGACTCTATTTACTAATTAGGTGACTTCTGAAGGCAATTGGTTCCACTAGATTTTAGTTAGGGGTATCAGAGTAAAGGGGGCTGAATACAAATGCACGCCACACTTTTCAGATATTTATTTGCAAAAAAATTTGAAAAACATTTATCATTTTTCTTCTACTTCACAATTATGTGCCACTTTGTGTTGGTCAATCACATAAAATCCCAATAAAATACATTTACGTTTCTGGTTGTAACATGACAAAATGTGGAAAATTTCAAGGGGTATGAATACATTTTCAAGGCACTTGATGTAGACAGATGAAGGTATATATTTTCCAGTAAAAGTTCAACTTGGTCCCATCCCTCCAGCACCTTCCTACTGGGCGTTAATTTGATGGCAATACTTATTTACCTATAGGATGCTTCCGGAGGCAGGATGGGGCTGGGTCATGCTCAACCCTCAGCACAGAGTGATGGTTCCCCATGGACACATATGTGTGGCAGCTAGGTGTTATGTTCTACTCATCCTCCCATCACATATATGCATTAAGCCAGCACAAGGGCCCATTCACACTTGTGCGTTGTGGCTCTATGTGTAGGTCCTTGCGGTTTCATTCATTGTGAATCGCACACCAATGCATTGTACGGTGGAGCTCAATGCACTATACACTGCAGTTTTCATACTGCACTGGCTGTCCTATCAGGATGCAGGAACCCTGACCCTCTGTCTCGAAAGTGCTGATTGGCCCTGTGTTGATCACATGCATCCTCCAAAGAAAAAAAAACTCTCTAGCAATACACAGCAAACTGAGCATGTGCAGCCTGACTCCAGTAACTCTGTCTTATCTGGACATGTTTTGGAGACAATGCAAGAAGGGGAAGATCTGTGCATGCAGGATCAAACAGCCTTTTTACACAACGCAGAGTATTAACCTCTTAGGTTCCACAGTGAATATAACATGCATGCTTTACTGCATATACAGTCTGATTTTACTGTCTTAGGTTTAGTAACACTTTAAGTGTGAATGGGTTCTTATAGTTTTTGAGGGTTTATGGCTCACTACTATACTTTGCACTAGTAATCATGCACAGTGACATCACACCAAGTAATGATATAATATAATTAGTGGACATTTTGTATGATGTCAAACTAGTCCTGCGACAATGGGAGTCAAACTACTTGTAGTGGCTGATACATTTCTTTACACATTTGATTAAAATGTAAATATACTGTATGTTATTACAATCGTTTTTGGCTATTTGCAGTTTGTTAGAACTATTGTTTGCATCAGTTGTACTTTAGTCTTTACTTTATTACAAGTCACTTTTTCATTTGCTATGACATCTAATAGTGACTGGCTTGTGCTCTCACACATGCCCGGATACCAATACAGCTTTATTTTCAAGTAACCTAATACATTAATGGGCGAACAAGATCTTCTGTGGTCTAATATTTGATTTTACACACTGGATCAAAAGAGCATTACTACATTTGTAATGTGGATATATAAAGGCACATTTCAACAGCTTTGACTATATGATTATATACGCATACATCGCTGTGAAATCATGATTTTGTTACAAAGGTGGAAAGAAATTTTGCAAGATGAAGCAAAATGGAGCCTTATGATAGGATAAATAAAGTCTTTAGACCTAAAAAGTAAATTGGTCTCTGAGTGAAATGTTGCTCTAGTATCATTTTGAACATGATCAGCATAGGCTTTTAAACATTTTGGTACCCTTTGGCCCTAAAAAATGGGTCCCATTGAACCAAAAACTGCAGACAGCAATGTTCCACATATCTTGCACTGATTCAAGCTAATAAACTAACTCATGGGCTGAAGAAAAGAAATTAAACAGAGTTCTACAGTCCAAACTCCTCAGCGCAAATCTCTCCTGCCAGATATTGTATTCTGACCATTGACACCTATGGCTGTCTGAAAACCCAAGCAGTTACTGTTTAGCTGACAATTTTCTACCCAACTTCTTCAATCTCCAGGCTGAGGTTTGTTGAACTGGTTGGTGCCAGCAGGGCAACCAACAGATTGGAATTCAGCAATTCAGCAGGAGCCAGTTAAAATGAAATCCATGTACGGCCAGCTTTGACATTTTTTCAGCTAATGTTTTCTTTTTTAATTAAAGAACGTGCCCCAGGTGTATTGTTGAGATGCTTCTTCAAATATTCACTAGCTACATTCACCAATAGTCCATTAGGAAATGCTGTCCGCTAACTATTTTTACGGTAGAATTTCCTATTGAGAAGACTGGTCACCTTAGCAAGTTGACTGTGTACTTGAGGTCTGGTCTCTTAAAGGTCCTACCACCACCCCTCTTTTATCGTTTGGTGTTGAGATCAAATAATTCAATTTTAGTCTTATTTGGCCACCTTAAACGCACTTTGAAGATTTTGAGGCCACATGGAAAAAGGTGGTATGGTCAGATGAGACTAAAAATGTAATTATTTAGCCTTAACATCAAACGATATATCTTGTGGAAATCTAATACAGCTCACCATCCAAATAACACAATTCCTACAGTAAAGCATGGGGGTGTTAATATCCTTTTATGGGGGTGTTTCTCTGCAGCAGGGACTGGAGCACTTGTCAGGATAGAAGAAAGAATCGATGGGGCAAAATACCATCAAATTCTGGAGAAAAATCCTCTGCCCTCTACCAGAAAGTTGTCAATGGGAAGGTTTACCTTCCAACATGACAATGACCCAAAGCACGCAGCAAAAATTACCACACAGTGGTTGAAGGAGAAAAAGAATGTTCTTGCATGGCCTAGTCAGAGCCCAGACTTAAACCCCATTGAAAATCTGTGGAATGACAAATGAAGACTGTAGTCCACATAGGACCACCATCAAATTTAAATGAACTTGAACAGTTCTGCAAAGAAGAGTGGACAAACATTGCAAAGTCTAGATGTGCCAAGTTAGTAGAGACATATCCCAACTGACTAAAGGCTGGAATTAAAGCAAAAGGTGGTTTGACAAAATACTGATCCTTTTTCCAACACTAGTAAATGCAGCTGGATAAAACAAAAACTGTGTCTGTCTTGATTTCAGGCTGCAAAGCAACAAAATGTGATTATTTTAAAGGGGGTGATTATTTTCTATACCCACTGTACATTATGTAGCCCTGAAAGCTCCTAGTACCACTAAAGCAGGAAAGTCTTCATGCTGGGTGAAGCCAAGGGGTTTGTCATTTGGACTTAAATGACTATTTTCCAGCTTTGAGGTCAAGGTAAGTATAAAACCATCTCTAGAGGGGTGGGAGAGTGTGGGAGGTGGACAACTTGCCTGGAAAGGAACTCTGTCACTGGAGACAGCTTTCCACTCTACTTTCTTGGAGCTTTGCAGCAAGCAAAAATTTTAGTTAGATCTCGTGTACAGTAATGTGCCCAGTTCTGAAGACCTCTCTTACAAAAGATATTGGTAGAATAGAATGATTCCAGAGACGAACAACAAAAATGGTGCACGATATATATAAGAAGAGAGAGGGTGCAAAAGAAAGGGAATACAATTAAACCTTACATATAGGTGCTACACAGGGATGAAACAAATCATCCTACATAAGTTGTACTTGTTTAACTGCAGACCTCTCTTCTATACAGCCTTCTAAGACACACAGATCGAAGACTATCTCTTTGCTCCAGCAGGAAGGGGATGAGGATGTAACATCAGACACTGCACAGTATGTATGGAGAACTAATGCCGCGTACACACGGTCGGACTTTCCGGCATACTTGGTCCGGCGGACCAGAGTGTGCCGGACAATCCGCCCGTGTGTAGGCACCGGCGGACTTTTCCGGCGGACTTTTTCCCAAAAGCCCGCCGGACCTAGATTTGAAGAAAGTTCTAAATCTTTCCGCCGGACTCAGTTTCGGGCGGAAAGTCCGCTCGTGTGTGTGCTGGTCCGACGGAAAGCCCGCTCGTGTGTAGGCTGGTCCGACGGACCAGATACAACACGAGGGCAGGGTATTGCATCTCACGCTCGCTGCAATAGGAAAAACACATTTTCCTATTGCGGCGAGCGCGGGGCATACCAGGCCCTTAGGTCTGGTATGGATTATAAAGGGAAGCCCCTACGCCGAAAAAAACGGCGTGGGGTCCCCCCTAAAATCCATACCATACCCCGATCCGAGCACGCAGCCTGGCCGGTCAGGAAAGGGGGTGGGGACGAGCGAGCGCCCCCCCCCTCCTGAACCGTACCAGGCCGCATGCCCTCAACATGGGGGTGGGTGCTTTGGGGGAGGGGGGCGCCCTGCGCCCCCCCCCCCAAAGCACCTTGTCCCCATGTTGATGAGGACAAGGGCCTCTTCCCGACAACCCTGGCCGTTGGTTGTCGGGGTCTGCGGGCGGGGGCTTATCGGAATCTGGGAGCCCCCTTTAATAAGGGGGCCCCCAGATCCCGGCCCCCTGCGTTGTGACTTATATAGGCGGAGACCCCGCCCCCTTTTGATGTCACAGTCCCTGGGCATGCTGGGACTGTGACGTTTTAGGGGGCGTGGTCAACATCACCCAGTGACCACGCCCCCTAAAACGTCACAGTCCCAGCATGCCCAGGGACTGTGACATCAAAAGGGGGCGGGGTCTCCACCTATATAAGTCACAACGCAGCCCTCGGAGAGCAGTCCAGCAGGAGAGAGCGTCGTGTCAACATCTGGGGAAGAGAAGCCCAGAAGCCCAGAAGCCCAGAAGCCCAGAAGTCCGGACCTCTGCTGGCAAGAGAGCTACTTGAAGACAGCAGAGGAGCCGGCCGAAGAACAGGAACACCGGGAGAAGAACCAACCGGACGCCGGGAGAAGATGAAGCGGAGGGACCCCCGAAGCCGGAAGAAGACCCCCGAAGCCGGAGGAAGATCCCCCCCCCGGAGCTGTTTAATAAAATATTTTAAAAACCTGTGTAGTGTGTTTTATTACTTACACTTTTTTCCTAGGTAAATGGGTAGGGGTACCATGTACCCCATACTCATTTACATAGGGTGGGGGGCCGGGATCTGGGGGCCCCCTTATTAAAGGGGGCTCCCAGATTCCGATAAGCCCCCGCCCGCAGACCCCGACAACCAACGGCCAGGGTTGTCGGGAAGAGGCCCTTGTCCTCATCAACATGGGGACAAGGTGCTTTGGGGGGGGGGCGCAGGGCGCCCCCTCCCCCAAAGCACCCACCCCCATGTTGAGGGCATGCGGCCTGGTACGGTTCAGGAGGGGGGGGGCGCTCGCTCGTCCCCACCCCCTTTCCTGACCGGCCAGGCTGCGTGCTCGGATCGGGGTCTGGTATGGATTTTAGGGGGACCCCACGCCGTTTTTTCGGCGTAGCGGGGTTCCCCTTTATAATCCATACCAGACCTAAGGGCCTGGTATGCCCCGCGACGGGGCTAGTAAGGTGTCAATCTCGCCGATAAAAGCGGCAAGATTGACATCCTTTTCTAGTCCCGTCGCACCTGAGTCACGTTCAAAATGAACGGACTTGTCCGTGTGTGGGCAAGTCCGTTCATTCTGAAAGTCCGCCGGAACTCCGGCGAAAGTCCGTCGGAAAGACGGGCGGACTTAGCCCGCCGGAAAGTCCCGGCGTGTGTGGGCAAGTCCGTCCGTTTTAAAGTCCGGCGCACCTGGCGGACAAAGTCCGTCGGAAAGTGTGCCGGACCAAGTAGGATAGAAAGTCCGCTCGTGTGTACGCGGCATAAGTGTAATCTAAGCCCTGAGTGGTGGGAATGCCCCCTCTTTCCCCTCTACACAGTCTCATAGGGAAACAAGCACAGCAGAAGCTGTCAATCACCTTCTGTGTGCCGGGGAATGGGGCGGGGGCTCTGTGGTATTGGCATGACCTTTTAGAAGTGAGTCATGCCAATATCAGAGGAATGGGAGAGGAGACAGAAATCACACCAGGTGCTTTGGATTGAGGTAACACTATAGGGGGATAGGCGCAATCTTCATTTCAGAGGTTTACAACCACTTTAAAAACATGAAGGATGTGATTAAAGTTCATGGGGGCAGTATTTTCAGTATGAAGGTTTATCTCCAGACAGAGATGTTAAATAAATGGGGGGGCAAACTCAACGGACCACTTGGTGTTTTCCTACAGTTACTCTTCTATGCTTTAAGCAGAACCCCACTCATTCTAATAAATTATCAAAACATGCTGGGAGGAGAAAACTTGATTTAGGATTTTAGGCAATGATGGGAATCTGCATTGCCATGCAGTAAATGCTTCTGCAGAGTGGAGGAATCGCTGCAATGCCCTGCTAACAGCGGCATCCAATCTTCCTCATAAATAAAGCCCATAAATTCTGGCAATACAGTTTACTCCTTCTAAAAATGTTAGCATCCTGGCTGTCATGCACATCCCTTGGGTTCAGTTCTTTGAGTCACAGGCTAAAAAAATGTATGCAGGTAAGTACTTTTGCCTTTTCTCAGATACCCCTGTTCTACAGACATGCCCTGGGTCAGTGATTCAAACTACAAAAGCAAGAGGGTCAGCACAGAGTCAGGCAGCCAGTCCAGTCCATTTAAGCTCCATCTAAAGCCATACAACCCTTAGGGAGTCTAGGCATCCACGATGTCTTGCCAAAATTGCATGGGTAGCTTTAGAAGGCGTTTCTGACACTCTTGTTACAGGGAAGATAAAATATAGTCTTAACCTTCAAAAAGATGGCAGACTTTGTAAAAATCTAGTCAGTTAGATTTAACGCTACATTATGACATCTGCAGCAACTTCAAAATATTTTGATCAGTAGAGGCTATTACCGCATACCAAGTGTCCATTCATCTTCCCATACGTAATATTGCTATTCATGGATTTTCCTGGATGCAGTTTCTTCAAGGATTTCCCCAGTCTGCAACTGGCAAGTGAGACTTTTTAATTAGGACGCCATAAAATTTGCGTTTGTGGAATGATGACTTCACTGTAATTTGCTACTGAGAGTTCCAGCTGTAATTTCTTCCTAGGTGCGTCATGTGACACTGCATGTTCTGTTTGCAAACACACCATTAGGCTGATGACAAATTTCCTAATATATCATCGTTTTAAATCTGGAAGATCTTCCTCACATTCTCAAGCATGCTGTCCTTCTGAGTACACAAAACACATGAAGGAAAATTGTGCATGATGAAGATGATTACAAATAAATCATAGGAAAGGATTCCAAAGCTGAACTCTAAGCAAATATAAAGAGGCAGATTTAAGCGATACAGTGCATCGAAAATTATTCACAGCACTTCACTTTTTCCACATTTTGTTATGTTACAGCCTTATTCCAAAATGGATTAAATGCAATATTTTCCTGAAAATTCTACAAACAATACCTTATAATGACAACGTAAAAGACATTTGTTTAAAAATCCCAAGTGCATAAGTATTCACAGCCTTTGCTCAATACTGTGTTGAAGCACCTTTGGTACCAATTACAGCCTCAATTCTTTTTGAGTATGATGCTACAAGCTTGGCACACTTATTTTTGGGCAGTTTCTCACATTCTTCTTTGGAGGACCTCTCAAGCTCCATCAGGTTGGATGGGGAGCGTCAATGCACAACCATTTTCAGATCTTTCCAGAGATGTTCAATCAGGTTAAAGTTTTGGCTCTGGCTGGGCCACTCAAGGACATTCACAGAGTTGTCCCATAGCCACTCCTTTGTTATCTTGGCTATGTGCTTAGGGTCATTGTCCTGTTGGAAGATGAATATCCGCCCCAGTCTGAGGTCCAGAGCGCTCTGGAGCGGGTTTTCATCAAGGATGTCTCAGTCTGTACATTGCTGCATTCATCTTTCCCTAAATGCTGACTAGTCTTCCCAGTTCCTGCAGCTGAAAAACATCCCCACAGCATGATGCTGCCACCACCATGCTTCACTGTAGGGATGGTATTGGGCAGGTGATGAGCAGTGCCTGGTTTCCTCCAGACATGACGCTTGCCATTTAGGCCAAAGAGTTCAATCTTTGTTTCATCAGACCAGAGAATTTTGTGTCTCATGGTCTGAAAGTCCTTCAGGTGCCTTTTGACAAACTCCAGACGGACTGTCATGTGCCTTTTACTGAGGAGTGTCTTCCGTCTGGCCACTCTACCATACAGGCCTGATTGATGGAGTGCTGCAGAGATGGTTGTTCTTGGTCACCTCCCTGATTAAGGCTCTTCTTCTCCAATTGCTTGGTTTGGCTGGGCAGCCCGCTCTAGGAAGAGTCCTGGTAGTTTTGAACTTCTTCAATGTACAGATAATGGAGGCCACTGTGCTCATTGTGACCTGCTGCAGAAATGTATCTGTACCCTTTCCCAGATCTGTGCATCTATACAATCCTGTCTCGGAGGTCCTCAGCAATTCCTTGGACTTCATGGCTTGGTTTGTGCTCTGACATGCACTGTTAACTGTGGGACCTTATATAGACAGGTGTGTGCCATTCCAACTCGTGTCCAATCAACTGAATTTACCACAGGTGGACTCCAATCAAGTTGTCATCTCAAGTATGATCAGTGGAAACAGGATGCACCTAAGCTCAATTTTGAGTGTCATGGCAAAGGCATGTACATGTGATTTTTTTCATTTTTTTATTTTTAATACATTTGTAAAGATTTCAAACAAACTTCCTTCACGTTGTCATTATGGGGTATTGTTTGTATAATTTGGAGGAAAATAATAAATTTAATCCTGTAACGAGCCCCTTGCTCGCTTGGTTCCACTCTCCCGACACTCCTCTGCTGCTATAGAATCAGATTGCAGATCGCACGTCTGATGGTTCAGTCATCCGATGCTCCGGGATTAGAACTACAGCTATGTGCCGTTCTAATCCAGTTGTGTAGCTCAGAACAAACACCAGGCAGGCTGTATGTAAGTTCAACCAGGAATCTCTTTTATTGAAAAATACAGGCTCTTTTACAGTAAAAGAGGAGGTGTATACCTCCTGCTCATATTACTCTGAACATACACCTGTGACCAGAAACCTAATTAACATGGGCTAATTAACTAATCCCTTTAGACAGCCTAGATGACTCAGACATGACCTTTAGGTCAGACTGGCCGTCTTGTAGCTCAGAAAACCCAATCAACATTATCACAATAGCAGAGTTAATTAACACAAACAACAATGGGGATCTAATGACTCTTAGATCCCATACTAGAGACTTATTTACAATACCCATTCTAGCAGGCAACAGACAGACAGGTGGCTGGAATTTACATCAGCATCTCCTAACAGTATTTGTCCAAGCATTATGAATCAGCCACTATTCCTAATATGGCAAATCCAGGCTCCCCAGAGTCTGTGTGTCCTGGGGGACCAGGACCCAAATCCACAGTAGTACCACCTCAAGAGTCCCCAGGCATACAGCTCACAAAGAGCACCGTTCCCCCAAATGCCAGGGCCCACGATCGATCGGCAAGAGGCTAGCATTAAGTCCCCTCCAAAAGTCTCTCTCCCGGCTAGGTCTGTCACAAATCCATTTTGGAATAAGGTTGTAACATAAAAAAATGTGGAAAAAGTGAAGCGCTGTGAATACTTTCCAGGTGCACTGTACTAAAGGCAGATATTTTATTTTAAAAAATGTAATTGCAGGGATATCACATATGTGTATGTTATTTGTTGTTTGTACCCAAGGTACAGACAAGAAGCAATAGTGTGCATTTTCCTTCTTTTTTTTTTTTTTTTTGTCCTACCTAAAACACACTGACACTAACTAACACTGATACTAATTAAAAAAAAACCCTGCACAAAATATACTGACCCTGACCTTTGACCCTTACTTGACCCAACCACTAACCCTGGCACTGACCTAGATCAAACCTTGATCTAGGTATTTTCTCTTTATTTTTTCATACATTTTGTATTTATTGTTTATTTATGTTTACACGCACTTTAATGTATCTTTCTCCTCCATTCATTGAAAGAGAAACACAGGGGCCGGCTTCACAGTGACTGATTACTGTTAATACCCAGTCAGAGGCTACAACAGTGATCAGGTGACCCGTAATCAGGAATTCTACGTCCAAATCATTTGGTGGGGGGATTATGGTGTGGGGTTGTTTTTCAGGGGTTGGGCTTGGCCCCTTAGTTCCAGTGAATTGAACTCTTAAGGCGTCAGCATACCAAGACATTTTGGACAATTTCATACTCCCAACTGCATGGGAACAGTTCAGGGATGGCCCCTTCCTGTTCCAACATGACTGCGCACCAGTGCACAAAGCAAGGTCCATAAAGACATGGATGAGAGAGTTTGGGGTGGAAGAACTTGACACAGAGTCTTGACCTTAACCCGATAGAACACCTTTGGGATGAATTAGGGCCCTTTCACACTGGAGCGGGGGCGGCGTCGGCGGTAAAGCGCCGCTATTGTAAGGCGGGCAAGAAAGGGTTAAAAACCACCGGAAAGCGCCTCTGCAGAGGCACTTTGCCGGTGTTATAGCCGCGCTGTCCCCTTGATTTCAATGGGGAGGAGCGGTATACACTCCGCTCCTTCACCGCTCCGAAGATGCTGCTAGCAGGACTTTTTTTCCCATCCTGCTAGCGCACCGCTCCAGTGTGAAAGCCCTAGGGGCTTTCACACTGGAGAGACAGCAGCGGCTGTTTCGGGTCAGTTTGCAGGCGCTATTATTAGCGTAATAGCGCCTGCAAACCACCCCGGTGTGAAAGGGCCCTTAGAGCGGAGACTGCGAGCCAGGCCTTCTTGTCCACATCAGTGTCTGACCTCACAAATGCGCTTCTGAAAGAATGATCAAATATTCCCATAGAAACACTCCTAAACCTTGTGGACAGACTTCCCAGAAGAGTTGAAGCTGTTATAGCTGCAAAGGGTGGGCCAACTCAATATTGAACCCTACGAACTAAGACTAGGATGCCATTAAAGTTCATGTGCATGTAAAGACAGGTGTTCCAATATATAAGGGGTAATATAGGGGTTGATTTACTAAAGGCCGATAGACTGTGCACCTTGGAAAGTGCAATTGCACTCTGCAAGTGCAGCTGCTCCAGAGCTTAGTATATGAGGTAAAGCTTCAATTTGCAAAGAATACCCAATCACATGCAAGGAAAATAAAAAAACAGCATTTTTGCTTGCACATGATTGGTTGATGAAAGTCAGCAGAGCTTCTGCTCATGCAGTGTGCAACTGCACTTTCCAAAGTGCACAGTCTTTTTGCCTTTAGTAACTCAACCCCTATGTGTATGTACAGCTAAAATCCTATGATTTATTTATTTATTTATTTCAGGTAATTTATATAGTGCTGTAAATTTACACAGCGCTTTACATATACAGTATATTATAGATTTACATCAGTCACTGCTCTCAAGGAACTTACAATCTAAGGTCCCTAACTCACATTCATACAGACACATACTAGGGCCAATTTACAGTAGACAGGAGCCAATTAACCTACCAGCATGTCTTTGGCGTGTGGGAGGAAACCGGAGTACCCGGAGGAAACCCACGCAGACACAAGGAGAACATGCAAACTCCATGCAGGTAGTGCTGTTCTGTGGTTAGGAATTGAACTGAAGATCCTATTGTAGCTCAGTGGAATTATCAAAGTGCTTGCTTTGGCTTCTAAATGAACCCTTACCTGATTGAATTGATACCAAAAAGAAAAGTGAAAATGGCAAATGCTAATAGATGTCTATAGGTGCGATGTGCTCAGATTTGTTCATTTTATTTGTATCTATTTCTACACTAGATGGCAGTAACAGAAAGAAAGAAACTATATATAGTATATACTTTAGACAGGAGATTGAAGTTGTAATTGGGCATACATTTATTCAATCGGATATAAGAAAGTAGATTCAATTTGATGGAACATTTTGCAGGCTATAAAAATATCTTTGGGGAGAATGTTTGCTCCATCTGTGTATATATTATAAACACTGGAACTATGTTATAAACATCATTTCTTTTTTTTATAACAGAGTTGTTTAGATCCGTAAACAGAGCTGTAAGTCAGGGCCAGCAGGAGCGGTGGTTATTGCTAATTTTTGCATTTTATTTGCAAGGCTCAGGATTTTAGAAGAGACTCAAACAACAGACCTTTCATCACCATACAAGTGCATAGGGGTCCATTTACTAAAGGCAAATCCACTCTGCACTACAAGTGCACTTGGAAGTGCAGTCACTGTAGATCTGAGGGGAAGATCTGAAATAAGGGGAAGCTCTGCTGATTTTATCATCCAATCATGTGCAAGCTAAAATGCTGTTTTTTATTTTCCTTGTATGTCCCTCTCATATCTACAGTGACTGCACTTGAAAATGCACTTTCAAGTGCACTTGTAGTGCAAAGTGGATTTGCCTTTAGTAAATAACCCCCAGAGTATCTCATCTTAGAGTAAATGCAATGAGTTCACCCAAGTCCTAGTTAAACTCAATCCAACAAATAAGATAAAGATACAAAGGTTATTGAAACTGTAAAACATCTTCGGCCTGATTCACTAAAGGTTTGCACTACTTATTATGGCTGGTTTTCATATGAAAACCTTTTTTTCCATTAAATCTGGTCTAAATAACTGGTACTATCACTTCTTCTTGTATGAAACAGGATCTATGAACGGAGGGGGTAGAATTTTCAATCATTCGCCCCTCCTCTATTTATAAATTGTTGTTCATTCTTAGAAACCATAGGTGTGCACACAGGGTGTTCTGGGTGTGCCTGGGCACTTCTTAATCACCATGCGTGGTGCTGATTTCCCCTGCTTCTTGGTATCCCTTGCAGTGCTGCCAGCTTCTCTCCTCTCCTCTCCTCTCCCATTGGCTGCTGTGGGGGATGTTTCAGGATGGATGAATGAAGGAACACAGTGAGGGATCTGTACCGATTGCTCCTGTGTTCATTCTTAACTGAAGCATAGGAAACTATGTTTCCTATGCTTCAGTTTGTGAATGAATAGGAAGGAGTTCAGCAAAGAGCACTTCGTTCACTGTCCAGTGCAGCTGAGGCTGCAGAGAAAGGGACTGGGGAAGCTCTGTCCTCTTACCCTTTCTCTTTGTTTAGACCCTTGATATTTCACCAAAGCCCCCCAATGGGGCTCCTAAAAGATTGTAAAAAAAATATCAAAAATAATATTGTAAGGAATTATTTAAAAAAATTACATTTTAAAAAATATTTTAAAAATAATAAAAAACAAAAACTACTAACAGCATCCACTTCCCTACTGACACCAATCTCTGCTTTACTGACACTGCTCTGCTGATATACACACATATGTGTTTGTGCTCTGCGGTGCACACCCTAATGCAATAAGCTGTGCACACCAATGTTAGAAACTGTAGTAAGGCTTCTGTGAATGGCAGATCTGGGTGGAAAGGAGGTTATAGTCAGGGCCGTCTTAATGCATGGGCACCCTTGGGCACTGCCCACGGGCCCCAGGTGCATGGGGACCCCATGATAATCTTGCATTACATCATACTTGACAAGTGTCCCAGACTTGCTGAGATAGTCACTCTTTTTAGTTAGCTTTCCCAGGGATGGCTGTGTCCCAGGCAGCATCCCGCAAACTGTACTGTGCCCTCTTGATCCCAGTATGTTGCCCTCCTGACCTGCCCCCCCCCCCCCCCGTACTTTGCCCTTCTGCCTCCCTCCTGTACTGTGCCCTTTGTGTTGACTAGTCTTTGATTTATGGCATGTTTTCTTATTGTTTAAAATCTATTTTATTGAAAGTACTAATAAATATATGTTTAATTCTAACTATTTATAATCTATTCTTGAGAGTAGGTGCGTAATTGGGTCAGGCTGGTAGGGGCCCAAGTGCATCACTTTGCACGCGGGCCCATGATGCCATTAAGATGGCTCTGGTTATAGTCAGGCTCTCTTGATGAGTGCCTCTGAAAGCTCCATTAGTTCTATTAAAGTGGATGTAAACCCTCTCCTATACCCAGTGAAGTGAACAGCCTCAGAGGATACACAGAGATTAAACAAATCTCCCTACATACATTTTACTTGTATATCTGCTGTCTTTCCCTTTCTAAATTCTTTAGAAAGTGCATATCGTGTTACAAATCTTGTTTCCTCGTTCAGCAGTGGGAGGGGAGTCTGGGCTTACTCTGTGTAACAGCTAATTGGAGGAAAGGCACACACCCCCACTCCACATAGGCAGAGGAAGGAAGGAACATGCAGAGCTGTGCTGTGAATAGACAAGCGCTCTGCTTATCTACCTCTAAGCTCCCTCCCCGACACAAATTTTCAGCTACTCTTATCTTATGTGTTGGAGAACTTGTCAGAAGTGACTCTCCTGATAACAGACAAATGCAAGAGCAGAAAGACACGACAGCTTAGGAGAGAGATAAGTAAACACTAAAGATATATGTGCCTCGGTCAGATTTCATGAATGGGGTTTACAAACACTTTAACCCCAAAAGCACCAGAAGATTATGGTGGCGAGGGTGGGGGGTGGGCAGTGGAGGAGGAAGATTTATGCTGAACAAAATGCAGCAACACAGGGGACACTTCTCACAGGTAATGTCAATTGTACTTATTTTTTTATGCAGATTTAGGCTTCAGGATCACATGACCAAACTGGTTTTTAAAAATAGGTAAGTACACAGATTTTTTATTTATACATCGTATGCAGGGTGGGTAGAGGAGGGAGGAGGAGGAAACATTTTAAGAATAGTTAGTATTAGCCTTATTTTCCACTTTAAATTAAAGTTAGTCAGTAAAGGGGGGATCTACTACAACTGGAGCACTCTTTATCTGGTGCAACTGTACATGGTAGCCTATCAGCTTCTAAATTCAGCTGGTTCAATTAAGCCAATAAAACCTGAAAGCGGATTGCTTTCTATGCAGAGCTGCACTAGATTTTGCACGCTCTAGTTTTAGTAAAAGGGTATTAAACTTTAAAAATGTCTGCAAAAGGAGACAAAAAATACTATCAAGTACTTATTTTACCTGAAGGACCTTCCTGTAAATGAATAGTGCTAGTTACAGCTTCAGGGTAACTGGACACTTATTATTCTTGCTGTTGTATTTCAGGTGACATTTGGACAAAATATAGGGTTTCCTTGAAGTGCTGTTCTGTCTTAAAACCTTTGTGGAGGAAGAACAGAATGGCAGGTAAATATTTTTCTAGCAAAGTCCAATAGTCGTCTTGTTCTTTTCACACATTCAGGTGTAAATAAAGACATGACTGTTGCATGACTGAGCAATTCATTGTGAAAAGATAGCGAAATTGTGTTTTTCTTTTCTTTGACCTTTTTACCATCCAAGTAAACTTCTGAAAAGTCCTTATGCTGGGATTTTAAGACATTTTAGGAAATTGAAAATATGTATTTTAATTGTGTATTTATAAGTTTGCTTCAAAAAAGTTTTTCAGGGTTGTAAAGTAGACATTATGGCCAAAGGTGCTTTGGAATACCTGAGTAAATTTATCAGTTTATCACAACATAAAATCCTCCAATGCAGACAGACATATACTAAGGTCAATTTGGACAGAAGCCAAATATCCTACCAGTATGTCTTTGGAGTGTGGGAGGAAACCGGACTACCCAGGGAAAACCCACATGACCAAATCCAGACAATTAATGTCCTGACTACAATGGAAATGAGAGACTCCAGGGTTGCAAGTCGGAAGGGCTAACCAAGCCACTGTGCTATCTGCTATGCATCTGAGGAGCCCTCCAATCACAAGGAAGTACTTTAAGAGAGGCCTCAACTTTGATCTTACTCTTGCAAAGAAGTTGCAGATCACATTTATTCTCCAGCATTGATGTTCCTGGACTGACATTGTCAGAAGCCCTGCTACCAGACCAGCATCCCTGCTTACCGTAGTGGTTCAGAGGTAGAGCAATAGTCTAGTAAGAGATTATAGGATTGATCCATATCCATGGATTTTTTTAAAATTTCCTTCTTAGCTCTGACGTCGGAGCTATGACCCACCCTACTTTTTTATTATACAATGAGAGCACACAAGCTACAAATTACTGCATTCTCATTAATTCAGTAATGACAGGGAGGAGTTCCACAAGGCTTCTATTACATTAGAGGGCTTCCTGGGTGCACAGAGAGGTATTACCAGGCAAAATGTATTTTTAGGTAATACATTTTGGTTAAAAATTTTGAAAATCCAACAGGTTCACTTTAAGCTTTCTGACCACAGTCACTGTCCTAGAGTTTCCTGGAAGCAATCAACTATTAGCTTTAGCCATTAGGAAAAATTTGCCGCATAGTTTAGTAATTACTCACGCTTTCAGCAAGGTTGGAAAATAATCCTGGTTATGGAGCTTTCATGGACAACAGACACATTTTAGCTGAGTATAACCCTGCTTTTCACTTTTTCAAAGTTGTTTAAATCACAAGTTTGTGTCAAAGTAGCCTAATTATGTTTATGCCAAGTGATAAATAAAGCCCAATGTCTACAGCAGGTCACTGGGGTGTTGTAACCTTGATATCATTCATCCAAAACCCCTACATAGAACACATTTTAAACAAATATCCCCCTTCCCACACAAATTGGGGATCTATCTTCCTCCTGTCTTAGAAATAAGGAATAATATGTATTACGTCTGTCAGGAAGCTTTTTCTAAGCACATTTATTACCAAAAGGTCTTTCTCACAAAAGAGTTTTGTAAGCTTGATCCTTGTTTGAAGTTTGATGATGTTTCTGAATACATATGAATAAAACAAACCAAAATATATAGGTTTTCTGATCATATAATCATTGTTGCTGTTGCTCAAGCAGCCATTGGATTTTGTGTGTGTTCTTTCTTCATTGCTCCTTCCAGCCCAGTTATTCAGGAGGTGCAAGTCACTGGTTCTTCTCTACTTTTATGGCTAAAACTTTATTTGTTTTTTTATTGCTGTCTGTCCCTGCTGGGAAGGGTCATTCTACTATAACTTGGACTGAAAGTGAGGGAAAATCTAAAAATTATCAGTTGTCACGAGAACAGGAGTAAAGGTAAAATCTTCCAACAGGCAAGCCTGCCCTTTTAAAGTAGCTGCCTTACCCTAAGCAAATTAGTGTTGTTTGGTTGTAATTAGCCTATGTTGAAATGATAGTTTTGATATTCACTTGTTCTTCCCTAAGCCCATTGTTATTGTTAGCTTCTGCCTCCTGATGTGGTGTGCCCCTGGCAAAAGTGCAAGAATATACAATAATGCTGGGTTTTTAATATTTGTGTTTCCATGGAAAACCCTAAAATGTTTATTTCCAGTGGTGCAAGCTGGTAGGGGGTATACATATTTGTGTGTGATCTTGTAAAGCTCTTTTCCCTCCAGACTCCTGCCTAGGGGAGGGTGTGTACTGGAAGTTTGGTCCTCCAAGGCTTGCTAACTAGCAAGGGCATCCATTCATGAGAAAAGAATCAATGAAAATAGGCCTGTAGAAGGAGCTGATGCTCCGAGCGCATAGCCTTGCCTATCCAGCCATTCTCTCCCTGATGTTCCTCCGTTTCTGGTGAGGAAGTGTCCTTGCATTCCACGCTGGTTCCAGCTGACTTCCTGGTGGCCACAGGACAGATCACGGTTCCCCTGTCATCTTGCCATACGCGTGGATGCCCGTCTTGGATACCGGGAGAGTTACCCTTCATACCCACATACAGATGAGCCTTATGTTATCTTGTATCTTGCAATTAAACTGTACCTTAATACTACACTCAGGTGGCGCTTCCTATGTTCTCCACTAATTTTCATTCATGAGAAAAGGCCTGAGTCTGGTGCCTAGGTTCACTGGAGGAGTCCCAGGCCCAGAGCAATTCTTTGCTCTAGTCCTGCTTAATTTATACCACCTGTTGGTGGACACAAGTGGACCGCAAAATCTAGTCCTGAACCAACCCTGCCAAGGTGGCTGGTAAAACCCAGACCTGAATCCACCTTAGTTCTCGGGAAATGAACGCATGCGTGGTGAAACATAACGTCCATCAATCACCTCGCCTTTCATAATGTCACAATAGTTATATTGATCCAAGCTGGACCAATGTAACCAGGTAAAAAAAAAAAAAATCAATGCCCGAAATTCCTCTTTTATACTGTCATTTAAGCTTATTTACTCACAACATTGTAAGCTGGATAAGGAACAGTGAATAAATAAAAGTGTTACGTGAAAGAGAAGTGTGCCTTCTGGCTCCAGTGATGAAGATTCAGCAGGGGCTAACATCAATCAAATGTCCAAGGATGCTCAATTCATGTGTTTGTGTCTGGAGGAGCTCAATGTGGTGGAGCTTGTTTTATTACAGTTATGTGATAGTTTACATTTTTGGAGTTGTATTCAAGATGTGCAAAGAGAGATCACACAAATACTTATAAGTATAACATTTAATTAAGCAATGACAAATACAGATAACAAATGTAATAATGTTAGAAAATATAACAAGAATACTTAACTAAAGATGCTGCATAACCATGGAGTCTCGCCTGCTTTCTTGCTGTGTGGCACAGGTGATCAGACTTAGACGCATGCTCGCCCTGGTAGAGACTGAATATTCCAAGTTATTGCTGTAGTAGATAGGAACTATGTGTAAGGAAATGGCCAACTCCCCTTGCAAGCAATATGACCATTTAAGGACTTGGTCAGTTTGCAATGACACTCTCTTGGTATGAAGTCAGATAAGGTAACCAGGGTATTGAGGCTTTAGATATTGTGAGACAAGGAAATCTGAAATTTTGCATCAGAGCTCCAGGCTGGAAGACCTGGCACCTTCTTATGAAGTGTCAGAAATAGTTTATCCATTGTTTTTTTAAGCTGTTGTCTGTAAACAGCACATACATTTTGGGTTTGGCAATTCTGGCACCAACACACATACACGTCTGAAAACACAAACAGTCTCATAAAAAGTAATATATACTTAAAAGATACTTAAAAGATCAATGAAAAGTCTCATATACTGAAGCCTAAGCTCTGTAGCCAGAATCTTTCTTCTTATCTGTTCTCAATGTAACCTGGAGATCACCTGACTATGACCTTCCAAACAATATTCTCATCATTACTAATGAGCAGCCTGAGAATTAATAATGTCAAGATGAACTTGTTTCATTTGCATAGATGTTTTGCATATGTGAAGGAAATGTGCTGTGAATACAAATCCTGTTTTCCTACCTCATGGACGAGCAATACATACCTAATGAATCCAAAGCAGAAAAGAGAGCACCCTCCCTATACTCAGCTCTTTATGATTATTTATTTGATAACACCAAAATAAAGTCTTAGAATAAGAGCCCAACAGTGTTGCCAACCTACCAGATTGAAATGTAATGACATGGCACCCAAAAATTTTAGTTTTAGTTTTTACTGGTTTCCAAAATTTCCAAAATTACAGTTTTAAGTGCAGATTTCAGTATTTAGGCTACAAACAAGTACAATATGCAGTAAGCAATGTGATTTGAAGTATATATTAAGGCAAAAAAAAGATCTCTTTTTTTTCTGTTTCGATCGTTTTTATTCAGTTTTAACAAGTGGTTAATATGCAAAAGTTCTGCCCACGCAGGGGCTAGCATTGAAGTTAGAACAGCTATAAGAGCAAGAAAGATATGAACTGACACAACCACAGTGGTGGGCCTCCATCCTGGTAAATACATAAGTATACAAAAAAACTGTGGTCATGGGACTTTGAGTGAGGCCGGTCACTGAATAAGGTAAAGGTACAAACAGTATATAAAATACCAGTCAATTTATTATACAAACAAGTAAAAATATTCTCAAAGTACATAGCGATCATAAAAACAAATTCCATAGAAAGTTGACTTACATAGAATTGATAAATAATTTCATATTGAATAGATACATGAGGGCATAATTAAGCAGGTACATAGGTAGATCTGGGTAAAGAATCAAACTGTAATGACATAAAAGAACTCTACACGTTTTGAGGATCCATTCCCTCCTCAGGAGTATGATGTCAATAGTATCTATAGATATGAATGGTACAGGATGTATGTTAATAGAGGAAAAAAAAAATCCAATAACACTTACATGTCAACTAAAAGAACATGTATGATAGCCCAGCTGCTGGAAGCAGGACGGGGGTGTCCAAAATAATGTCAGCCCCGGGGCAGAGGCGAGGGCATGCAAAATCAGCCCAGGGAACAGCCAATGTGCAGGACAAAAAAACGTGTTAGAATGATGATGAGAGTGAAAATAGGAATCCTCACCACACCGAGGGCGGGACAGATGCAGACTCATTTCCGGTGTTCGCGACGGATTGATTATCCGTTATGCCTGCCTTATCCCTTTTTACTGCGTTCAGCATGACATTGGTGGAGGCATGCCCTCGGCCTTGGGTATTTACAGCCAAGGCCGGCCAGCCCATCACTCCACCTGTTTTGGTCACTAGATAGACACGTTTTTACCAGGTCATCTGTTCATATCATATATGTAAGTTTGGTTAACTTATCACACTTTTTTCTGTTCAGTTTTTCACTTTGGCGTTCATGCGCACCCATTCACCCTTGTCCTTATTGGTCTCCTCATGGCTTGGTCACTATACTTATTTTCACTGGTGTTTGAGTTATCATCCTTTTTTTTTTTTCACCGCTGTGGTGGGCGGTGGTTGCATTTTTCTTTTCTATTTACACTTTGGTCACCTTGCTGTACACTTTTCATATATATCCGCACACTCTCCTTGCATGTGTGCATTGATATTATTTACATATATACATATATATATATTTATATACAGTGTCTCACAAAAGTGAGTACACCCCTCACATTTTTGTAAATATTTTATTATATCTTTTCATGTGACAACACTGAAGAAATTACTTTTTGCTACATGGAGTTCACCAGAGCTTCACAGGTTGCCACTGGAGTCCTCTTCAACTCCTCCATGATGACATCAAGGAGTTGGTGGATGTTAGAATCCTTGCACTCCTAAAACTTCCATTTGCGGATGCCCCACAGATGCTCAGTAGGGTTTAGGTCGGGAGACATGCTTGGCCAGTCCATCACCTTTACCCTCAGCTTCTTTAGCAAGGCAGTGGTCATCTTAGAGGCATGTTTGGAGTTGTTATCATGTTGGAATATTTCCCTGTGGCCCAGTTTCCGAAGGGAGGGGATCATGCTCTGCTTCAGTATGTCACAGTACACATTGGCATTCATGGTTCCCTCAATGAACTGTAGCTCCCCAGTGCTGGCAACACTCATGCAGCCCCAGACCATGACACTCCCACCACCATGCTTGACTGTAGGCAAGACACTTTGTACTCCTCACCTGGTTGCCGCTACACACGCTTGACACCATCTGAACCAAATAAGTTTATCTTCATGTCCTTAGTCTGCTTGTCTACAGCAAACTATTTGAGGGCTTTCTTGTGCATAATTTTTAGAAGCAACTTCTTTCTGGGACGACAGCCATGCAGACCAATTTGATGCAGCGTGCGGCGTATGGTCTGAGCACTGACAGGCTGACCCCCCACCCCTTCAACCTCCTCAGCAATGCTGGAAGCACTCATAGGTCTATTTCCCAAAACTCTGGATAAGACAAACTCTGGATATGACGCGGAGTACATGCACTCAACTTGACCAGTATGAGAGAGTGAGAGCGATAACACCAAATTTAACACTCCTGCTCCCTATTCACACCTGAGACCTTGTAAAACTAACGAGACATATGACACTGGGGAGGGAAAATGGCTAATTGAGCCCAATTTGGACATTATCACTTAAGGGTGTACTCACTTTGTAGCAAAGTGTCATTTGTTTAGTGTTGTCACATAAAAAGATATAACAAAATATTTACAAAAATGTGAGGGGTGTAATCACTTTTGTGAGATACTGTATATGCTTATATTATTTCCAGAGTGGTGAGGATTCCTATTTGTTGCTCACTTTTCACTCTCATCATCATTCAAATATGGTTTTTGTCCTGCGTATTAGCTGTTCCCTGGGATGATTTGTTTACACACGATCGGAATTTCCGACAACAAATTTTGTTGTCGGAAAATTTTATAGCAAGCTCTCAAACTTTGTGTGTCGGAAATTCCGATGGAAAATGTGTGATGGAGCCTACACACGGTCGGAATTTCCGACAACAAGGTCCTATCACACATTTTCCGTCGGAAAATCCGACCGTGTGTACAGGGCATAAGTCTGATAACTACCTATCTATTTGATACAAAATATCTGATATGTATTCTAAATTTTAATAAATAAATCATGTACTGTACTTTCATATTTATGTTGTCACTTTCTCGCAACATGGCGTACCCTCATTTTTTTTTTTAAATCAAAAAAAAGGTTTTATTGAACATTCACATATTATCCAACAATCAACGTCACCAATTTTGCAATTACATAGGATTTGTTATAGCGGATATCCTTCATGTACATACATACAGTATTTATTTCAACTTTGCTCTCCATCTCACTGCGTCACTCCTGCAAACCAAAGTTCACCTTTTCCTCATCACCTCCCCCCACCCGCACATCTTATAATATATACACTATCCTGCATCTCCTCGTTTTATTTACAGAGATTGTAAGAGTCTGGACATCACTAGCTCTCTCGGGCTTAGCCCCGGTGTGTCCAGCCATTTGGACCAAATTCGTTCAAACCTGGTAGGGCACCCTCTGTGTTGATATATATACTTCTCCCTTATGAGGGTTTGTCCTATGTGTTCCACCCATGAGCGACTAGTAGGTGGCTCCACAGACTTTCAACCCATAAGTATAAGTTTTCTGGCCTGAAATAAAGCTCTGGAGAACGCGACCCTGACCAATTCTTCAGGGATCTCATCCTCCAGGACCCCCAGTATACAGCACATGGGGTCCATGGGGACTTTCATTTGAAATACCTCATTGAGCGTACCCATCACCTCCCTCCAATATCGGTGGAGCTTCGGGCATCTCCACAGGAGGTGGATAAGGTCCCCATCATGCTGACGACAGCGAGAAGATAGAGGGTCTATCGTCCTGTCCATTTTAAATAGCTTTTTTGGGGTATAGTGCACTCTTAACGCTATAAACAATTGGGAAACCTTTTGTGCAACGTTAAGGGAGCACGTGGATATAGACTGCAAGGCCTCCTCCCATTGCTCCTCTGTAATCTGACCAAGGTCCCTTTCCCAAGCCAGCATTGCATTGCACGGGTATGCTCGCAAATGCCTCACTAATAACATCTGGTAGCATTGAGATATAATTCCCTTGGTCTCGCTACTGGATTGCAACACATGAAACACCGGCGTGGGTGACAGTGTCCAACCCCCCGCGTCCCCCTGTGTAAGAATTGCATGTCACAGCTGAAGGTAAGAATAGAACATGTTATCTGGAAGGTTAAATTTATCCTGCAGTTCTGTAAAGGAGAGTAGTTTACCGTTTGCGAATATTTGTGGTAGCAGTTTAACCCCATGTTTGGGCCATCTTGGCCCTTGTATTAATTTATCCAGCTCCGTATAAGAGCGATTGCCCCATATTGGGCTGAAATCAGTGAAGCCTTGCACCCCCTGAAGCTGTCTAACCTTATTCCAAATTTTTTGTACTAGTGATAATGTTGGGGTCTGTTTGTTGGACTTTGCAAATAGCTGTGCCTCAAGGCCCATGGGAATGGTCTCTGCCCCCGTCGCCATTAACATCAGCCGTGCCGACGAGCCTTTTGGTTCTGGTGTCATAGAGCCGACCAGCTGCTGCAATTGGGACGCTATATAGTACAACCAGGGGTTGGGAACTGCCAACCCCCCACTGTCCTTTGATTGCTGCAGCTGCTCCAGCTTAATTCTGGGGTTTTTGTTGTTCCATAGTAACTGACGGAAGAGTGTATTCACTATTCTGAAAATTTTTAGTGGGCCACTACAGGAGTATTATGTAGGAAGTATAGCAACTGTGGCATTAGGATCATTTTAATTAAGTTGGCTTTGCCCGCCAAGGACATCTTCAGGTTGTTCCAGGTATTTATTTTGTCTCGAAAACGAGAGAGCAAGGGGTAGATGTTTAGGGCGCAGTAGTCTCCAATCCTGGGCGCCACTTGTATGCCCAGGTATTTGAAACCAGTGACCAGGGGAATGGGGCAGCTATCAGGGAGTACAACCCCGTGATCTCCTTCCAACAACATCAGAGCCGACTTGGACCAGTTGATGGTTAGCCCAGAATAGTGACCGAACGTTTTTATTATGGACATCACCTCCACTAACGAGTGACTAGTGTCCCCTAAGAAGAGTAGCATGTCGTCAGCATACAACATTATTTTTTCATGTAGATTTCCGTATTGGAATCCCTGTATTTGGGCATTATCTCTTATCAGGGCTGCTAGGGGCTCTATCGCGATCGCAAAGAGCAGAGGGGACAGAGGGCAACCCTGCCTTGTCCCCCTGCCCAGAGCGAAGGCGTGCGAAACCCTGTCTGTCACTCTAACATTGGCCTGAGGGGACGCATACAGCAACTTAACCCATGCTATAAACCGTGCACCAAAACCAAACTTTTCCAACACTGCCCATAGATATCTCCAGCTAACGCTGTCAAAGGCCTTGTTGGCGTCTAGAGACAACAGCGCCCTTTGACCCCCGTTATCCGCTTGCATCTGCATATTCAGGAACAGTCTCCTAAGATTTGTAGCCGTTGACTTTTGCGGCATAAAACCTGCCTGATCCTGGTGTATAATGGAGGAGATGACCCCATTGACCCGGAGCGCCAGGACCTTTGCTAGGATCTTCACGTCACTCTGGAGTAACGATATAGGTCTGTAGGAGCTGGGGTCAACTGAGTCCTTCCCCTGTTTGAGTAGTAGGATTACGTTGGCTCTCGTCATGGATTCAGGAAGTCTACCCGCATCTAGGCAAGCATCAAAAACCTTTAACAGTTCAGGGAGTATCTGTTCACCATATTCATTAAACACCTCCATGGGGAGGCCATCCTCTCCCGGCGCCTTACATGTGGGAAAAGAGCAGGCCGCGGTCTGTAGCTCCTCCAAGGTTATAGGAGCATCTAACTGATTTCGAGGTGCCACCGACAGCGAGGGTAAGTCTATTTTTGTCATGTACACGGTTAGGTCTGCATCCGAGTAGGCATCCCTCGATTTATACAAGTCGCCATAGAAAGATGCCAGCTCGGAGATAACAACCTCCAGAGATTTAACTATTTTCCCATTGGCTGCTCTAATAGCCCCAATGGCCGGTGACTGCTGTTGGGATCGTGCGATTTTTGCAAGTAAACGGCCTGTCTTTTCCCCCTCTTCATAGAATGCCAGTTTCGAAAAAAATCTCTTTCTCTCCGCTGTGGAGGATCTCAGCCGGTCCAGGGAGTCCTGGGCCGACATCCATGCCTCCCTGGCGGAGTCGGTGGAGCTGGTAACATAAGTTAATTCCAGTTGTCGCACCAAGTCCCCAGCCTGTTCTAACAGGACCGAGGAATTGTGTTTGACCTTCTGTATTTCCTGGATAAATGTCCCTCTTAAGTGTGCTTTAAAAGTTTCCCATTTCAAATGAGCATTAGTTAGATGTCGATGCATTTTAAAGAAGGCCTGGATCTGGGCGGCTATTCTATCTTGTGAAGTGAAAAGTTTCAACCAGAAAGCATTTAACTTCCAAGGGGCTCTAGGTAGGTTACTAGGGGGCCTAGTAGTTAGCCATACAGCTAATGGGGAGTGGTCCGAGACACCTCGCAGGAAATATTCTATTTTAGATATACTACCAACCAGGTTTGGGGTGCCTATGCATAAATCAATGCGAGATAGTGACCCATGGGTCTTAGAGAAACAAGAGAATTGCTTGTTATTTGGATTTCTGTTACGCCACATTTCCATCTATCCTATCTCTGTACGTAAGCGGCTCAGAGCTGTGCCTCGTCCGCCCCCAGGAGGCTGTACAGGAGGGTGTCTGTCTAATTTTGGATCCAGGTAACAATTAAAGTCACCCATGATCAATACCGGAATATCCGGTTTGTTAACTAAGTATGAGATTAATAGCTGCAGAACCTCTCTGGAGAACGGAGGGGGCACATATACAAAGGCTAATATCAATGTGAACGTGTACAATTTGCAGTGCAAAAACACAAACCTTCCAGATATATCTATCAATGAGTCCAGTTCCTGGTACACTAGGGCTTTGTGTATCAAAACACTTACTCCACGCGAAAAAGCAGAGTAAGTGGAGTGATAGGCTTTACCTACCCAGGCATATTGCAAAAAATTGACTGTGTCGCTCTTCAAGTGGGTTTCCTGCAAACCTATTATGGCCGGGTGAAACTTCCGCAACCCAGCAGAGACCATGGATCTTTTTAATGGGTCATTTACGCCTCGCACGTTCCAGGACACTATAGGTGTATCAGACATAGCGAGGGTTTGAACCATTTCTAATAGGCATGTCCCTGTCCTGTATCATTTGGCTTTGCACCCGATGTCTCCCAAGACGCAGTCCACGTGCAGGCAAAGTGACCATCCTAATGTGTGGGGCGTGGGGCAGGTCGACGAGGCATAGTACGCAGTGGAGAAGCAACAAATCCTTGCAGAAAATAAACCAGCTCAGTTGTATGGTGACACAGATCACGTGGTGGATCCATAAATGAAGTAGAGCTTGTAAAACAAGTCCCGCTGGCACTGCCCAGCGGAAAGGCATCAAAAACTGTGGGGCTCCGTGGGCCCAAACCGTGCCGACAGGGCACACAAACTCAAACCATATCAACAATGGCAATTTGTATTGTGCGGAGGTGAGGCACATTCACAGCCCACCCGGTTGGTTAGACAAGAAATGTGCCGAGCTCTGTAAGATTTGGTGTTCAATCGCTGTCACTGGATGATAAGGAAACGTCCTCTGTGTAAGGAGCAATATAAGAAGTGGAATGTATGCGCCCTTTTATGCATGGGGTAAGTTGGTTAGTTGAAATCAGCCTTCCTCATTTTCACGTCTGCGGCGTTGTAGATCTTGTTCGTTCTGGTCCAGCCATTCTGCTGCATCCTGTGCGGTTTTAAAAAAGTGATTCTGGTCTCCGGCCGTGACTCTCAGCTTAGCGGGGAACAGCATTGCATATTTGAGTTGCAGTCGTTGTAGCCTTTTTTTGACGTCAGCAAACTTAGATCTTCTGCGCTGCACTTCGGCTGAGAAGTCAGGATAAAAGGATATTTTGGTACCGTTAAACTGCACAGTCCCCTTTTCTCTGGCTAACCTTAGAACCACTTCACGGTCCCTATAGTTGAGGAGCCTGGCCAGCATCGCTCTGGGGGGGTTGCCAGGCGGGAGAGGTCTTGGTGGTACTCGATGTGCCCGTTCTACCGCATACAGTGGCGAAAATGCCTCTTTGCCAAATATATTCTGCAGCCATTCCTCAACGAACACCGTGGGGTCTCTGCCCTCAACTTTTTCTGGTAGCCCAACTATACGAACGTTGTTGCGTCGCAGGCGGTTCTCGATGTCGTCAGTCTTTTCAAAGGCCTGGCGTGCATGTTGTGTGGCTCCCCTCACATCCCTGTTCAAGTGGGGCATCTGGTCTTCTATATCACTGACCCTCCCCTCCACTGCCGTGGTTCTTTCTCTGATTTTCTGAATGTCCTGACGGAGGAGGGAGACAGTCTCCTTCAGCCCTCCAAACTTCTCCTTAAGGTCATCCACGGAAGCAGTACATCTGTGGACTGCATGGAGTATTTCACTCAGCTTGGGCTGGGGGGTGTCCTCCACCTGCATATCAAACAGGCCTGGCATAGGGTCAGGTACAGACTCCATGGTGTCAGTGTCTTCTGGCCTGTTTGTGTCCCCCCTGCCTGCCTGTCCCATAGAAGCTGCAGGAAGCTGTGTGCTGCTCTGTGTGGATTCTGCTGAGCCTGCTAACTTCTGGGCATAGTAGAGCATGTCCCTGGGCTGATCTTTATTCTTAGGGGGTTTCTGTGACTTACCCCCCTGCTCCGTTTTCTTCTCCTGGCCTCGTGGTGTTCTCTGAGGCTGAGATGACCAAGCGCCATTTTGGAAGTCAGCCGCGGCCGAGGCCGCTTGTTCTCCGCGGTTCCCTCAGGTCATCATGCCCCAGTCTGGTGCTGTTACTGTGGCCTGGGATGTCAGGGAGGCTGTAGGTACCGGTACCGTGACTTTTGGGCGTCTGGACAAGCGGGGAAAGGATCGGTCTCAGGATCAACAGCGGGAGCTCCGGTCAACAGGTCTGTTCACATGCCGCGCTAGGCCGCGCCCCCGGCGTACCCTCATTTAAGGTCCCACAAAATTCCTCCTTTTTTATCTATGTTGCTGGAAGGGATCTACTGTTGAGGGAGAGTTCTATTTTTACTTGCTGCTGGAGGATCTATTGATGCTAGCTGATTGGAGATATGTTGTTGCTACTGGGGGTCTAATGTTGCTTGGGTGGATATTTTTTTACTGGGTGTGTTATTTTGTTGTGGGTGGTTCACTGTTGCTGCAGGGAATCTATTGTTGTTGGGGTGGAGTCCATTGTTGCTGGGGGAGTCTATTGTTGTGTGGGGATCTATTGCTGGGATTCTATTGTTGCTGGCTGCAGGGGATCTATTTTACTGCTTTTCTATTTATCATTAACATGTTCCATACAAATGATTTAGCACCACAAAATGATACTTGGTTCTGTATTCTCTAAAAGGGGCAGTACTGGTAGGTGGGTCAGGGGTGGAATCAAGGGACGGTGGTCAGAGGTGCAGAGACAAGGGGTGACTCAGATGGGGCGAGTTCCTGAGTGTGAATGATACCTTCAGGATCCAGGGGTCCCAGAGAAGCTCCCCATAACAACAGGGCATCCCCTAGGCCCATTGAAACCCAAAGGTGGTGCAATGTACAGCAAAAACTGAACAAGGAAAGAGGAGCAGAAAACAAAAGAATGTTAGGCAGAAAGGTGAAGCTAAAGAGAAGGAGGTCGCTCACTTACTGAGTAGGGAGCTAGAGAAGGGTTGTCGGTGTCTAGGAAGGAAAGGGAGGCCAGAAGGATGGGGACAGGGAGATGGGGAAAAGGGAAGGGCTTAGGAACATCCAGACCGTCCATCACAGGTGGCCCAAGCTAGCTGGGGGAGGGTAGGAAAGGCAAATGACAGCCGTTGTTCCCAAATTTTGAGCAACTTGGCATGAGTGTCCCCATGGATGCTCGACATCAATGCGGTCATGCGATCTTTCACCCCCTGAAAGGGGACAGATAGCCTTTTCCAGGCTTGGACAATAGTTAATTTGGTTGACAGAAATAGGTAGGAGGCAAGTTTCCACTGATGAGAAAAGAGGCCTGGAATTGAACAGTGTAATAAGGCAACCTTGGCCTCTTTTGGTAGGGGCAGGAGAAATAATGTGAATAGGAGGCCAAATACCCAAGACCAGAAGCCAATTAGTCTAGAACATTTCCTACATACTGTATATGTATAATGTCACCTCGATGACCACAACCCTGGAAACAGCGGTCACTGTGGGATGGATTAGCATGGGCAATGCGAGTAGGGACCCAATACCAGCGTAGGAGCACCTTATATGTCGCCTCCAAGGTGGCTGTATTAAACGAGCATTTGGCCACAGAAGACCAGGCCCCGCTCCAATCCTCCAAGTCTATTTCGGTCATCAAATCTCATTTCCATTGAACTACATAAGTGAGAGAGGTATGAGATGAATGATTATTCAGAGAAGCATAGGGAGCCTAGATGAGGCCTGGGGATCCTGGGGAGTGCAGGCAGATGTGTTTGAACGTGGTTTTCTGGAACTGGTACGTAGCAGTCCTGCATAACGAGGGAAGCCAATGCTGAAGTTAGAGGTTTCGAAAGAGCTCCATCCTGGGTCTCCCGAAGCAAAGCCCACGTGGGAAGGGATCTGGTGGTTAGGAAGTGTCAAACATGGGAGAACCCATTAGCGACCCACCAAGAGAATGCCCATGGTTGGTCAAGACCCGGGGGAAAAAAAAGAATTATTAGTGATTGGGAGCAAGGGCAAAAAGGGCGATATGAGGAAAGCGGAGTCCCAGACATTTAAGCTATGATGCATTAGTGGGCTCAAAGTTGATGGGCTGAGGTTATGGGGTAACCAGAGAAGGGTTGGCATGGCGATGGGAGCACAGTTGGGTAATTCCATGATAACCCACAGAGGAGTATCAAATGTAGCATGAAGCAGGGATAATTAGGGGATCTGGGCGGCCAGGTAGTATTTGGCGATATTGGGAACCCCCAGGCCCCCCTGTAGCCTGTGTGTCAAAAGGGTCGCTCTGGAGATCCTGGGGTGTTTATTGGCCCAGATCAATTGGAAGATTCTGTTTTGGAGTAAACGGAGGAAATGCGATGAAACTCGAGTAGAGTGTGAAAGTAATATAAAATTTGGACAAGATAGTAATTTTCACGGAATTAATATTACCTACCCATGATAAGTATGGGAATTGCCAAGACTGCATAAGAAAAGATTTATAGCGTAGCAATGGGTAATAATTAGAGGCAAATAAGGAGTATGAGGGGGTCAGCTAAATCCTGAGGTAGTCTATGTGGGAGGATGTCCATTAGAAAGGGAAGTGGGACTGTAGCCGAGTGACCAGGTCAGGGGCCAAGGTCACGTTAAGGGCGACCGTTTTGTTGAGATTGTTACATAAGCCCGAGATTGATAAGAATCGGGAAAGGACTTGCTTCAGATTGGGGAGTGTAATGAGAGGATTGGTCAAGGTCTATAGGGTGTCATCTGTGAAGAGGTTAAGCTTATACTCATTGCCTGCATAAGGAATTCCGGAGATATTCGGGTCAGCCTGGAGGGCCATCGCCAGAGGTTTCAGCGCTAAGATGAAGAGAGCTGGAGACAGGGGGCATCCCTGCCTCATGCCCCGGAAAATAGAAAAGGGGGACGAGAAATTATTTCACCAACCGAACCCAGAGTATTGCCCAAACCGTTCTTTAAGTTTCATAACAGCCTCCAGTGATCCGGCAGTGTCCCCTAAGTATATCAAGGTGTCATCGGCATAGAGGGAGAGTTTATCCTCCCTCTCACCATGATTGACGCAAACACCACAATATCAAGGGAGGTCCTGACCATGGCCGCCAGTGTTTACAAATCTGCCTATTTAATAAACTTGACTATATAATATAGTTGTATTAGTTCTTTTGTGCGGTGGCATAGGAGCAGGGGATCCTGGCCCCGGAGTTGTTCTTTAATTTCTATGTAAAACTGGATTTTGTAGCTGCATACACACCTTCTGTACCTTTAAAGGCAAATAGTGATAGATATCTCTATCCCTGTGTGTGTTGCCTCGCACAGAACATTAGGTAACAACATACCTCTATTCATTACAGACTAACAATGTAAACTGGTTATAGATTTATTATTCATGTGAAGCATTCAGACATCCTGATAATTAGCTTATCATGTTGCAGAGGTGCACAGATCAAATCACCGGAGGATAGCAATGTAAGCCAGGCTCTGAATTGTTATGCATGTATAGAACTGATAATGGTGTGATGCCTGGTATACAGTAGAGATAATTGTAAAAAAAAAAAAAAAAGAAAAAAGTTTATTAAGACAGGTTCAGGCCATTACTCTGTTTTAGAGAGTCCATTATATTGAAAAAAATCTTATAATGAATTATACTCTTATACTCCTATTTTCTGTATAGTTGTAATTATATACTGTATGTACTGTTTATAACATACATATTATAAGTATTATAATTTATTATTATTTAATATTTTGTAATTAATAATATTAATATTTTACTTTATTTTATGTATTTGTTATTATGCACTATATTACATTTGTATACATTTGTATATGGCAATGTATATATATATATCTATATATATATATCTATATATATATAGATATATATATATAGATATATATATATCTATATATACAGTACATATTTTAAATGATAGAGACAGAATATCAACCAAAAATCCAGAAAAAACACATGATACAAATGTTACAAATTGAGTTGCAATTCAGGGAGTAAAATAAGTATTTGATCCCCAAGCAAAACACGACTTAGTACTTGGTGGAGAAACCCTTGTTGGCAAGCACAGAGGTCAGACGTTTCTTGTAGTTGGTGACCAGGTTTGCACACATCTCAGGAGGGATTTTGATCCACTCTTTTTTCCAGATCTTCTCTAAATCCTTAGGGTTTCTTGGATGTCACTTGGCAACTCGAAGTTTCAGCTCCCTCCAAAAAATTTCTATAGGCTTAAGGTCTGGAGACTGGCTAGGCCACTCTATGACCTTAATGTGCTTCTTCTTGAGCCACTCCTTTGTTACCTTGACAGTATGTTTTGGGTCATTGTCACGCTGGAAGACTTATCCATGTCCACCTTCAGTGTTCTGGCTGAGGGAAGAAGGTTCACATCCAAGATTTTACAATACATGACCCCATCCAAATTTACTGAACAAAAAAAAACTCAATGGTATCCTTAACAGATCAAAAGGGAGGAAACAGAAGTTCATTTTTAGGGTTTACATATACTTTAACAGTGGAGTCAGTGTAACAAAAATGGATCTAAAATATTTTTACAGAGACCCTTACATTGATCAGTCACAACATTATGATTGCTGACAAGTAAAGTGAACATTTTTTATCTCATTACAATGGCGCCTGAAAATTGGTGGGATATATTAAGCAGCAAGTGAACATGTTGTCCCTGAAGCTGATGTGTTGAAAGCATAAAAAATGGGCAAGCATAATGCCGCGTACACATGAGCTGACTTTCCGGCAGACTTGATCCGGCGGACCGGACTCCGTCGGACAATTCGATTGCGTGTGGGCTCCAGCGGACTTTTTTTCCCCAAAAGTCTGATGGACCTAGAAATAAAACATGTTTCAAATCTTTCCGACGGACTCGAGTCCGGTCGAAAAATCTGCTCGTCTGTATGCTACTCCGACGGACTAAATCGATGCTAGGGCAGCTATTGGCTACTGGCTATCAACTTCCTTACTTTAGTCCGGTCGTACGTCATCACGTACAAATCCGTTGGACTTTGGTGTGATCGTGTGTGTCCAAGTCTGTTCGTTTGAAAGTCCGGCGGACCTACGCTGCAAAGTCCGTCGGAAAGACTGTCGGACCTAGTCCGCTTGTGTGTACGAGGCATTAGGATTTAAGCGACTTTGACAAAGGTCATATTGTAAGGGCTAGACAACTGGGTCAGAGTAACTCCAAAACGGCAGCTCTTGTGGGATATTCCTGGTCTGTATGGTCAGGACCATGGATGTGTGGAGCCTATTGCATTAGGGTGTGCATCCCAAAGCTCAAACACACATGCCTTTCTCTGCAGTCTCAGCTGCATAGGACAGTGAATGAATGGGAAGTGCTTTGTGCTGAGCGGCTTCCTGTTCATTCACAAATGGAAGCATAGTAAACTCAGTTTACTATGATTCAGCTATGATTGAACACACTGAGTGAGTGTGTTCACGGTGTTCATTTAAAAAAGGAAGGCATCAGTAAATTACATATTTACTAGCCACTTCCCCCACACTCCATCCTGAAACATCCCCCCCGCAGCGGCTGGGGGAAGAGGAGAGGAGGGAAGCCAGCAGCACTGCGGGGCGTGAGGCCAACATGGGGGGAAGCCTGGGCAGTAGGGGGAATTGGCATCACTTGTAGCGATTAGGGTGTACACTTGGCACACCCCCTGTGCAAGCCTATGGTCAGGACCTACCAAAAGTGGTCCAAGAAAGGAAAACCGGTCAACTGGTGACAGGGTCATGGGCACCTGGCTGACTTGTGTATACTGATCCAATAGAATACCTTCTGTAGCTCAAATTACTGAAAACATAAAGTTGGTTCCAATATAAAGGTGTCAGAACACACAGTGCATCACAGTCTGTTGTGTATGGGGCTGCGAAGACCAATCAGGGTGCCCATGCTGACCTGTGTCCACAACCAAAAGCACCTACAATGGGCACGTGAGCATCAGAACTGGACGATGGAGCAATGGAAGAAGGTGGCCCGCTCTAATGAATCACGTTTTCTTTTAAATCATGCGAGTGTCCTGGTGTGTGTGCATCGCTTACCTAGGGAAGAGATGGCAGCAGAGTGCTCTATGGGAAGAAGGCAAGCTGGTGGAGGCATTGTGATGCTTTGTCTAGTGGAGTCCATGCATCGATGGGTGAGGGGTGTTTTGGTGGCAAAAGGGGAACTCTCTCAATGTTTGGTGGTTGGTCATAATGTTATAGTTGATCGGAGTACATTCCTTTTGCCACCATGCTTAACATAGTGTCGGATTTTAGCAAGGGGTTAAATTCAGATATCTAAACTTCTGTACTGACAACACTTACACTATGAGCCTGTATAATGCTTCCTACAGCTTCCCATTAATGTAAATTGTCTCATCTCTGCTGTCAGCACTGACGATGTAATAAAGCATCTGTGACATTCTCCTGTCTAGAAATGATGGACAGTAGATAGATGTTAGTAGGATCCCGATAATCTGCTGTATAATAACTGTGTTCTGGTTGCCGCATGGATCATTTGTATCTACTGATGTCAGCCTTTTTTTCCTTGTAGCTATTTGTCATTTTTCTCAGCAATAATAGAATACACAATTTTATAAAAAGGATTATGCCATCATAAACTGGCCATTAGTGAAGAGTTTGACATGCATTTATGATCTGACCATTCTATGGTGTCTTATAGATCACTTTTTCCTGGAATATGGTAGGAATTCCTGTTTAGGACCATGAAAGAGGGAAGAGACAGTCACAGCACCAGGGCAAACAACAAAGATCCTGCAAGGTGTCCTAGAGTTCCCTCATTTGTAGCTATCACTCTATACCAGCATTTCTCAACCTTTTCAACACAGAAGAAACCTTGAAATAACTTTATGGTCTCAGGGGAACCCTGCTAAAAATGACTGTATCTACAACTCATGATACATTAATGTGATGGTCAGTGGGAAGAATGCTCCTTACACTTGCGGTCATTAGAAAGAATTACCTGCTTACAGATGGCTACAAAGATCAATAGTGTCAGTGGGAACTTGTCTGGAAGGCAGAAATTGCTCATGGCTCAAAAAACCCCTAGCAGCCTCTGAAGGAAGCCCTAGGGTTCCATGGAACCCTGGTTGAGAAACTGTCAGAAGCGTGTGCGCTCCCTGCTCCATCTTAGCTTCTGGTTCCAGCACCCTGGGTTTGGCTGTGGCATTGTCCTTGTCTGTCTGTCCACCTGCAGGCTGTTTGATTGTAGCCAGACTCTGGGTGGAAACCCAACCTGATTTAAGCCAGCCAAGCCTGCAGTCTCATGCTTGTGATTGGATATTGACTATTTTTTTAATTCTGCCTGCCTTTTACCCAGACTGTCATTGAACCACTCTGCATGTCTGCCAACCACAAGTACCTGTTTGCTTTGCTCAGGTAATGCCTTCCCTGGTGTGGTGGTTAGGCACTATAGCATTTTCTTTGGGATAACCAAGTACCAGTAGGCATGCTTGCCTTATGGGAAAGGGGGATGCTATAGGTGAAGAACACAGCAGCAAGCTATAGTGTATGACCACCTGTATTAGGGATAAGAATCTAGAAGCCCTGCTCTATAAACACTATATCATAATTTAATCTGCCCCAAAAAGCCCATATTGGGCTGATTGTCATGCAGCTGTTCGAAGTATATCTAAGCCCAACCTATTTTCATTTTGTAACCAGTAGGAAATGGTTAAAGCTCCCAACAGTTTTTTTTTTTTTCTATTCGGATTTCCTTTACTTCCTGTCATATAGACACAACAGGAGGTGAAAGGAAGTGTCTTGGACAGCTGCCACCAGAAAGTGTTCCACTGAGGATTTCCTTTCTATTCCTGTTCTGGTGACAACTCAAAATGTTGGACTTTTCTTAAAGTGTTACTAAACCAAGTAATATGAAAATAATTCATCTTTCCCCCCCCCCCCGCAGAGCCCACAGCTTATAAATATTCATTTTACATTCAAATACTGTCACTATAAACCTTTTTAGGTGATCTATATATCATGGTCACATGATAAACTGCAGGGTTTGCCCGAGTGCTGAGTGTTCAGTTAGGAGAAGATTTCCACTACAGTCTGTATCTTCATGCTGTTATGGGAGGCCTATCATCCATCAATCAAGATGTGACATCCCACCCACTGTGTGGAGGGAGGGACTGGGCTGTCATTTAGGATCTTTATACACACCCAAATGTGTGATGTCAATACCATGTGACCTGAAAATCTCAGTTCAACAAGGAAATGTTCTCTCCAGCAATAGAGACCAAACTGAGCATGTGCAGGAGGACCACTCTAATTGAGTCTTATCTGGTCTTGCCAAGAGAGACCCTGCAGAAGGGGGAGGATCTGTCCATATAGGATCAAAGAGCCTTTTTACACAATACACAAAAATATTTACAAAGCAACTACAGATTCTCTTTATTTTTTCCGGTTCCTGTTATTAAATTCTGAATAAACAAAAGAAAAAAAAATATTTTACAAATACTCTGCTTATGTTTTTGTGAGCAAAATGAGTAGTTGGAGATCTGAGCCAAGCCAATGTTCACAGCAGACAGCATAATATTCTAACCTTTAGAAAAAAAAATTAACAAGACTTTCTAAAAGCACGTGAAATAAATGAAAGTCTTTTGTAACACAATCATGTGTTTGTAATATAAGCCAATGCAGAGCTGCATTTTCAAAAGAATTCACTTAAATGATATAACATTTTATTTCACACATTGCTTACTCTGGGTCTGTCAGAAGTCCTTATTAAAGGAAAACTATAATAGTTTTAAATCAATTTTATTTAGGTTTTAAAACGGCTGTTTTCATCTTTTTTAACACGTACAGTGCCTTGCAAAAGTATTCACCCCCCCTTGGCATTTTTTGTATTTTGTTGCCTCACAACCTGGAATTAACATGGATTGTTTGAGGATTCACATCATTTAATTTTCAGAACATGCCCACAACTTAAAAGATGTTTTTTTTTTTTATTGTGAAGCAAACAACAAATAGGACAAAATTACAGAAAAAGTCAATGTGCATAACTATTCACCCCCCTAAAGTCAATACTTTGTAGAGCCACCTTTTGCGGCTATCACAGCTCCAAGTCGCTTTGGATAAGTCTCTATGAGCTTGCCACATCTTACCACTGGGATTTTTGCCCATTCCTCCTTGCAAAACTTCTCCAGCTCCTTCTCCTCCTCTTTGGATGGTTTGCGCTTGTGAACAGCAATCTTTTAGTCTGACCACAGATTTTCTATTGGATTGAGGTCTGGGCTTTGACTAGGCCATTTCAACACATTTACATGTTTAACTTTAAACCACTCAAGTGTGGCTTTAGCAGTGTGTTTGGGTTCATTGTCCTGCTGGAAGGTGAACCTCCGTCCTAGCCTCAAATCACACACAGAATGGTACAGGTTTTGCTCAAGAATATCCCTGTATTTAGCACCATCCATCTTTCCTTCAACTCTGATCAGTTTCCCAGTCCCGAGTGCTGAAAAACACCCCCACAGCATGATGCTGCCACTACCATGTTTCACTTGGGGGATGGTGTTCTTTGGGTGATGTAATGTGTTGGGTTTGCGCCAGAGATAGCATTTTCTTTGATGGCCAAAAAGTTAAATTTTAGTCTCATCAGACCAGAGCACCTTCCTCCATACATTTTGGGAGTCTCCTACATGCATTTTCGCAAACTCATTTTGTTTTTTTCGGAAAGTAATAGCTTTCTTCTCTCCACTCTGCCATAAAGCCCAACTCTACTGTCATCCTATGTACAGATACTCCCGTCTCTGTTGTGGAACTCTGCAGCTCCTCCAGGGTTACCTTAGGTCTCTGTGCTGTCTCTCTAATTAATGCCCTCCTTGCCTGGTCCGTGTGTTTTGGTGTGCCTCCATCTCTTGGCAGGTTTGCTGTTGTGCCATGTTCTTTCCATTTGGTTATGATAGATTTGATGGTGCTCCTAGGGATCGTCAAAGATTTGTATATTTTTTTTATAACCTAACACTGACTTTTACTTCTCAACAACATTGTCCCTAATTTGTTTGGACAGTTCCTTGGTCTTCATGGCAGTTTTTGGTTAGTGGTGCCTCTTGCTTAGGTGTTGCAGCCTCTGAGGCCTTTCAAAAAGGTGTTTATATATAATGACAGATCATGTGACACTTGATTGCACACAGGTGGATATCATTTCACTAATTATGTGACTTCTGAAGGTAATTGGTTGCACCAGAGCTTTTTATGGGCTTCATAACAAAGGGGGTGAATACATATGCAAATTATCATTTTTTTATTTCTAAAAAATAGTTTTATGTATATATTTTTCTAATTTTACTTCACCAACTTAGACTATTGTGTTCTGATCCATCACATATAATTCAGATTAAACAAACATTGAACTAAAGGCTGTAATGTAACAAAATAGTTAAAAAGCCAAGGGGAGTGAATACTTTTGCAAGGCACTGTATAATAAATATTTTTTACAAATAAATATTCAATATAAATTGTACACATAACACTGGTGTCACAGAGTTTTATGAGTTTTTTTTAAAGGTAAAGCACTGCAGAGAAGCGGTTTCAGGATGAAAGAAGGAAATCCAGTGAGCAAAATTGTAATTATTAACTACTGAGCTCTGTAAATGAATGTGTTTTTAAACAGAACAGCCACAAATATAAAGTAAATATGCGAAAGGGGGCATTGTTGGCTTTAAATGTAAACATAAAATATCCATATCCAAAATTTGATATATGCTTGCCTAAAAAAGTTAGAGATTTTACAAATGTTTTTTGTCTTAATCATAAATAATGAAATACGTTAAGAGAGCCCAACTTTTGCCATAACTTTTGGCATGGAACTGTTCAAATTCTAGTTGAGGTTTGCTGTCTGTGTCACCAGTTAGGAAATACCCTTTCATTTTTGTGTTATTGCGTTATTAAAATGAGGGAAAAGTACAATGGATGAAAACCTATCAAATGACATGGCTCCCCAAATCATCAATGACTGTAAAAACCTCACACTGGAACTCATGCAACTTGGATTCTGTTCCTCTCCACTCTTCCTCCAGGCTCTGGGACCTTAATTTCCAAATTAAATGCAAAATTTCTCACAGTCCGTGATGATTTGGGGAGCCATGTCATCTGCTGGTGTTGGTCCGCTGTGTTTTATCAAGTCCAAAGTCAGCGCAGCCCTCTACCAGGAAATTCTAGAGAACTTCATGCTTCCCTCTGCTGACCACCTTTATGGAGATGCTGATTTTATTTTCCAGCAGGACTTGGCACTTGTCCACACTGCCATAAGTACCAATACCTGGTTTAATGATCATGGTATCATTGTGCTTGATTGGCCAGCAAACTTGCCTGACCTAAACCCCATAGAGAATCTGTGGGGTATTGTCAAGAGAAAGATGAGAGACACCAGACCCAACAATGCAGATGAGCTGAAAGTCACTATCAAAGCAACCTGGGCTTCCATAACATCTCTGCAGTACCACCACCATTTTCTGAGATACCGATTTTTGGGTTTTCACTAGCTGTAAGCCATAATCATCAAAATTAAAAGAAAGAAATGCTTGAAATAAATCACTCTGTGTGTAACGCATCTCTATAAAATATATGAGTTTCACTTTTTGAATTGAACTACTGAAATACATTACTTTTTTTATGATATTCTAACTTTATAAGATGCACCTATATATATATATATATATATATATATATATATATATATATATATATATATATATACTAATACACTATAACAAAAAATAAAGTAATGAAGGTATATGTAAAACCTTTTAATGATCTCTTTTTTGCTTTGCTTTGGTTTATTAACCACTTCAGCCCTGGAAGATTTGGCTGCTCAATGACCAGGCCATTTTTTGCGATACGGCACTGCGTCTCTTTAACTGATTAAATTTGACTAATTTGCGTGGTGGTGCGACACTGTACCCAAACAAAATTGACGTCTTTTTTTTTCCCAAAAATAGAGCTTTCTTTTGGTGGTATTTGATGAACTTTTATTTTTTGCGCTATAAACAAAAGAACAGCGACCAATTTGAAAAAAAACACAATATCTTTTACTTTTTTCTAAAATAAATATCCCAAATTTTTATTTATAAAAAAATTTTTTTTCCTCAGTTTAGGCCGATATGTATTCTTCTACATATTTTTGGTAAAAAATAAAAAAAATCGCAATAAGCGTATTGCGCAAAAGTTATAGCGTCTACAAAATAGGGGATAGATTTATGGCATTTTTATTATTTTTTTTTTTTTTACTAGTAAGGGCGGCAATCTGCGATTTTTATCGGGACTGCTATATTACGGCGGACAAATTGGACACTTTTGACACATTTTTGGGACCATTATAATTATTATTTCAGATACTTATATAGCGCTGTCAATTTACGCAGCGCTTTACATATACATTATACATTCACATCAGTCCCTACCCTCAAGGAGCTTACACTCTAATGTCTCTAACTCACATTCATATACTAGGGCCAATTTAGACAAAAGCCAATTAACCTACCTGTATTTCTTTGGAGTGTGGGAGGAAACCGGAGTACCCAGAGGAAACCCACGCAGGCACAGGGAGAACATGAAAATTCCAGGCAGGTAGTGTCGTTGTTTGGAATTCAAACCAGCGACCCTTTTTACTGCTAGGCAAGAGTGCTACCCACTACACCACCGTGCTGCCCATTGACAATTATACAGCGATCAGTGCTATAAAAATGCACTGATTACTGTATAAATGTCACTGGCAGGGAAGGAGTTAACACTAGGGGGCGATCAAGGGGTTAACTGTGTTCCCTAGGTGTGTTCTAACTGTATGAACTGTATGAACTTAGTATGAACACACGATCTGTCTCCTCTCCCCTGAAAAAACAGGACTTGTGTGTTTACCCACACAGATCCCGGTTCTCGTTCTTTTGTGAGCGATCGTGGGCGCCCGTTGGGCACTCGCATTGGCTTCGTGGACAAGCTGCCTCCATTGGCGCGTGCGCGCCCCTAGCGGCCAAAAGGCAAAGTGACGTAAGGTAACGTTTCGCCCAGCCGTGCCATTCTGCTGCAGTAAAACTGCAGCGGCTGGTCGGCAAGCAGTTAAATAAGTTGATCCTGAAAGAAATCTTGTGAGCTGACAATTTCCCTTGCTCTCTGCCTGCCTACAAAAGGGTAAGTGTTGTCATTTTAGTACAGGAGATGTGTTACTGGCATGATCACCAGGTGAAAATATAAGAAGCCTGAAAAAAAAATTAACGCAGCCATAACATATAAGGACTCGTAAGCTAAAATATAGGAGTATAACCCTACCCTTTATCCAAAAAAAAAATGTTGGCGTCAGTTCTACCTTAATCCTACTCTTGTTATTTATATAGCAATCAGGCCCACTAAGGCAGTGTATTTGTAAAGTGCATTCACATGGCTGTGTATTAGTGCATTCACATAGCTCTGGGCACTGCTGTGGGTACGGACTGAGACTGTGGCCATCTGCCGTTGTAAAGGCTGAAAAGACGATCCTCTGGTTGTTGCCTGCCGGAATCCATCAGCAGCCATTAAAGATCTGTCACTCTGAGAGCACTGGAGTTGTCACAGGTGAGGAAATACATCTAAAAGGGCACATTTAACATCAAACAAGAAGAGAGAGCCTGTCTATAGGATAAAAAGTAATGCCGCATCAATCGCTTTTAGTGTCATCGCAATGATTAATGACACCTCAGTGCAGTTCAGGACATCGACAAATAAGGGACAATAAGACACAGTCACCAAACTGTTACAATTCTGACATCTTAAAGTGTTCATACTTTGCAGCGGCATCTCATGTCACCAAGTATTATTTAACGTCCTCCCTGCAGACAAGAATGATTTCAAACACTGGTGGCCGAGGACCAACATTTCTTTGAGGGACAAAGTTATTTGTTATGTTTATTTAGCCATCTTTCCTCTTTCTTTTTTAATTATTTTTTTTTACATTAGCATGTATCTAAAGGCAAATTATTTTTTGTTGTTGTTCTAGAGTTAGAACCCCTGTCAGAGACACTCTCTCTAAATTTCCTGGTGACTACTGTAAAATGAGGACTTAAATGAGGACTTAAAATGAGGAAAAATCCAAAATGTTAAAGAATTCCAGGTAGGGTAAATGTATTTATTTATTTTTTTATTCTTTATTTAGCATTTAAGGAAATGAACATCGGGCAGGGAACAAAGCGTTACAAACAACAAGCATTACCGAGAATTAGAATAGCACATCCCATCTAAGCTAGTACACAGACAGATGCTAGGTCAGCTATCAAATGAACCATCGGCAACCGCTCATCACATTACACATTGTAGGATGGTACTCAGTATCGCCCTGTATATTTCCCAAACAATTTTATATTTTTCAATAGAAAGGTAGAAAAAATTGTGGTAGCGGTCGAAAGGACCTAACCAGAGTATACAATGTACAGAAGAGAGATAAAAGAACAGCATACAATAAATTTAAGAAAGAAAGAAAAGAGAGAAAAAAAGAGGGGGGGGGGGGAGGCCACTCCACAGAACCTAAACCTTCCCTGATGTTCCATGGAGCTGAGAGGCCAGTTGTGTCTGGTCCCTATGATAAAAATAGGAAGTCCAAATCTTCCAGTACTTGTCTTCCTGTCCTTTCAAAGTCATGGTAAGGTTTTCCATAATCGGAATATCTGTAATTCTGGTATGCCAATGGGCAACAGTAGGGGGACAGGTACTCTTCCATACAGCTGGAATACAGGCTTTAGCTGCTGTAAGTAAATGTCTAAGTAGAGAGTTCTTACATTTTTTTATTAGACAAAGGGGTGTCATTTAATAGAAAGGCTGCTGGATTTTTATTGAGTGAGACGCCTGTCAGCGTTTTAATCATTCCCACAGATTCTCCACAGCGCCAACACGTATCTGAAACCTAAGGATATATCCTATGCAGCTTGGCAGGGAAGCTTTATGTGCAAAGAGTACAATTTTTTCTTTCTGAGGTTGAGAGAAGGTAATTCGAAGGTCATCTTCCCACTATTGTAAAAAGGTCAAGTCGGCCATGTCCCCCTGGTTTGTCAGCAAAGCATAGAAATGAGAGAGGGAGTGAGGAAGTTGAGACCCTTCTAAACAGATTTATTTGAGTGAAGTGAGTTGAGTATGGTCTAAGGCTTTGATGGTCTAAGGGTAATGAGCGTAGGTAAGCACTCAGTTGAGCCCTATGGAAAAAATCTAGGTCAGTATGGAACCGTGTCTCTAGTTTATTAGCTACTGAGAAATTTAGGCGTCGAAAAATGTTCTGTCAATGCAACGCCGCAAATTTCGAGTCTCTCAGGCCTGACAAGAATGCGTAGGACCCCAACACTGGTGCAAGAGGACTTGGAGCAGGAGATAAATTAGGCATTGTCTTAAACAGGTGTTTACCTACTCATAGCGTTGCTTCTATTGTAGGGTGTAGTGTGATCGTCCCTGGACAAGTTTGCATGGGAGACCAGTGTATACCCGCCAACACAGAATCCACAGTCGCTTGTTCGAGGTCCACCCACAATTTAGGTTCGGTCGTTACACATCACTCCATTATTCTGGTTAGGTGAGAGGCCTCATAGTATCTTACCGGATCAGGAAAACCTATACCCCCCTCCCAAACTTTTGGAAGGGACAGTATTGCTCTACGAAGTCTCGGTGGTTTGCCCGCCCATACGAATCGGGTAAACCTAGTCCGTAACTCAAAAAATTCCATGGGAGCCTAATTGGCAGCGTCTGAAAGAGATATATTTGTCTCGGCATTACATTAATTTTTAGAATATTTGCACAACAAAACCACGTAAACGTTTTTCTATCCCAACTTTGGTTGTCAACTTTAAGCTTACGGAGCAAAGGCTAGAAACTGAGTTCAAAAATCATGTTGAATTTGTGAGTCCGTCCACTTAAAGCCAAACGCTTGACTCAGTTAAATCTGAGCTAAGGCAGATAACTCTATCCCTATTGCCACAGACTTGCTGTAATTTATTTTGTAGTTGGATAGCTGGCTGTATTTATTCAGTACTACGAGGAGAGACGGAAGTGACATAGACAGAGATGTTATAAAGAAGATTAGATCATCTGCATAAGCTGCCAATTTATGCTCGCTACCTCTAGTTTTGATACCCTCAATGCTGCATACACACGAGCGGACATTTTACGGCAGACTTTGTCCTGCGGACTTTTCGACGGACTTTATGACGGACTTTCCGAATGAACGGACTTGCCTACACACGATCAACCAAAGTCTGACGGATTCGTATGTGATGGCATACGACCGGACTAAAACAAGGAAGTTCATAGCCAGTAGCCAATAGCTGCCCTAGCCTCAGTTTTTGTCCGTCGGACTAGCATACAGATGAATGGACTTTTCGACTGGACTCGAGTCCGTCGAAAAGATTTGAAACATGTTTCATTTCTAGGTCCGTCGCACTTTTGGGGAAAAAAAGTCCACTGGAGCCCACACACGATCGAATTGTCCGACGGAGTCCGGTCCGCAGGACCAAGTATGCCGTAAAGTCCGGTCGTGTGTACGCGGCATTATATCCAGATGCACTCTGATGGTTCTCAAGAAAGGTTCTAAGGTAAGTATAAAAATTCAAGTTAAAAGCGGGCAGCCTTGGCGCATCCCATTTCTTATTTGAAAGGTGTCCGAGAGGACCTCATCAACTTTCACCCTAGCTGAGGGTGTCAAACATAACGCATCCACCCATCGTCACATGCCCGGCCCAAGTCCAATGTTTTCCAGCGTGGTACTCAGAAACAACCAGTCAACCCTATGAAATGCTTTCCCTGCATCTATGGAGAGAAGCACCAAGGATGAGCGAGAAAATTGTGCATAATGAACTGCATTCTAGACCCTCTGGGTGTTATCTCACCCTTCCCGATAGGGGACGAATTCCGACTGGTCCAAATGAACTAGAGAAGGGATATGTGAGAGCAGCCTATTTGCTATAATTTTGGTAAAAATTTTCAGGTCCACATTTAAGAGGAAATGGGCCTGTAACTCACACAATGGGCCGGGTCCTTACCTTCCTATGGAAGTACCGTCACATGGGCCAGTAGGCTGACATCGGGGAGATCGTGTCCATCTCTCAAGGAATTGTATGCTGATACAAAACATGGAGTCAAGATTACTGCAAATGTCCCATAGTAAAAAAAGCGTAAATCCATCTGGACCCAGTGCTTTGCCAGGTTTCATGGACTTGCGCCACAAGGAATTCATCCCCTGAAATGGGTTGGTCTAAATCTGTCGCTATCTCTTTGGATAAACATTGTGTGTCTGAGGACTCTAGGTACTGTTTGAACCATTTGTGTATACCGTTACCCGTACACATGGTCGGACATTGATCGGACATTCCAACAACAAAATCCATGGATTTTTTCCAACGGATGTTGGCTCAAACTTGTCTTGCATACACACGGTCACACAAAGTTGTCGAAAAATCCGATCGTTCTGAACGCAGTGACATAAAACACGTACGTCGGGACTATAAACGGGGCAGTAGCCAATAACTTCCGTCTCTTAATTTATTCTGAGCATGCGTGGCACTTTGTGCATCGGATTCTTGTACACACGATCGGAATTTCCGACGGATTTTGTTGTCGGAAAATTTTATAGCAAGCTCTCAAACTTTTTGTGTCGGAAATTCCGATGGAAAATGTGTGATGGAGCCTACACACGGTCGGAATTTCCGACAACAAGGTCCTATCACACATTTTCCATCGAAAAATCTGACCGTGTGTACAGGGCAGTAGGGTAAATTTTTACATAGTTACATTGGTCTAACTGCAAATCTACCAAGACATGGCCGTCCTCTTAAACTGACAGGCAGTCCAAGGAGAGCATTAATTAGAGAAGCAGCCAAGAGGCCCATGGTAACTCTGGAGGAGCTGCAGAGATCCACAGATCAGGTGGAAGAATCTGCATGCTTTGGCCATGAGAGCCATGATTGGCGTTTACGTCACCAGGTGGCCCCACCCTCAGCTATATAACAGCTGTCATTGCAAAAAGCCTGCAGTCGCAGGACGCCTCCTATCGAGGCAGAGTTTTTCCAGTTTTATTTTTTTCCCAGGTCGTCGGCGCTGTCATCGAAGATGGAGTTACATCGCGGGACACCTTTTTTTTTTTTTTTAAATAAAGGACTTGTCCCAAACTGTATACTGTCATTTTTACCATTTTGACACTTTTTTTGGTGAATGGGTGTAGGGTACAATGTACCTGATACCCATTCACATGGGGGGGGGGCAAGATCTGAGGGTCCTCTTGTTAAAGAGGACTTCCATATTCCGATAAGCCCCCCACCCAAAGACCTTCACAAACACCGGGCAAGGATTGTGGGGAGGAGGCCTTTGTCCCCATCAACATGGGGACAAGGTGTTTTGGGGGGGACAAGGTGTTTTGGGGTAGACACCCTCCCCATGTTGAGGGCATGTGGCCTCGTACGGTTCGGGGGGGCACTCTCTCCTGTGGCCTGCCTGGTTGCGTGCGACCTGGAGAGCCTGGTATGGATTTTGCTTTTGTCCCGGGAATCGGGACTGTTTTAGGCACCGAAAGAAGCTTCTGGCTCTGAAAATATGGCGGTCGCTGTGAGATCTCTTACCCCATGTGTTCAGTGGAGAGGGGAGGGGCCTCCGATCCGTGCAGCCAATCGGCTTCTTTCTTCAGTATACAAGTAGACAATTCACTTGTACACTGAAGCCGGTTAGCTGCATGGATCGGAGGCACCTCTCCACTGAACACAGGGGGAAAGAGACCTGCAAATGGAGCTGTCGCCAACCCTCTGCTCCGTGGCCTGCTGCAGACGAGAGGCAGAGCCAAGGGCCTCCACTGAGGACACCTGATGTAAGGAGGGACTCCTCTGCCTGGGGACACCTGATGGAAGGAGGGACTCCGCTGCCTGGGAACACCTGATGGAAGGAGGGACTCCGCTGCCTGGGGACACCTGATGGAAGGAGGGACTCCGCTGGGGGCACCTGATGTAAGGAGGGACTATGCTGGGGGCACCTGATGTAAGGAGGGACTCTGCTGGGAATGCCTGGTGTAAGGAGGGATTCTGCTGGGGACACATGATGGCATCTGGTGGCAGGCGACGGTGGCAAGTGACATACTCACGGCTCCCACCGATTCTGCAATATGGTGAGTTGAACGATTTCATTTTATATTACAATGTAATAATAGAAATAATGTGCTTCAATCATCCTGACACCATAACAACCATGGTGCCAGGATGATTGAAGCGCTAACACCAGGTATTTCGTGGAGTATCTTTATCTGCTGATTGTTACATTTTCTGGAATATACATTTTTCTATTGGGGTGTAGGATCTGGGCCTGCTGTCCCTCTATCCCGTTTTCTTTCTTTCCTTCTCTCTCCTTCTCTCCCTATTTCTTTCTTTCTTTCTCCCTCCATCCCTCGTTCATCTCAGACTTGAACCACACCCCCAGCAAATATTTAGTTTAAGCCACGCCCAATATTTGTTTAAGCCATGCCCATTTTTCGACATTTTCTCGATACACATAAAAATGAATGCCCCGCCCCTAATTATAATAAGACCCCGCCTAGAGACAAAAATGTGTCCCTATAAATTTTTTTACAATGTTGGCAACTATGTAAAGTGGTCACTAGAATATGAATTAAGGAATGTTGTGACAACTGTCTGACAAGGCATGCTCCATTACTTTTGAGTAACTTTCTTTTCACTCCTGCTATAACTAAAGTACAGAAAGTAATAAGAAATCTCTTTAATGAAACACAGATAGCACAAACTACCCCCCATCTTAACCTCTCCTGGTCTCAGCATTCAGCAGACTCCTGCAGCTGACTCCAGCCCTCCTCTGGTCCTCCTCCAGACCCTGCACTTTCTGCTTCCCAGCTCTAACCCCAGCTTCTTTCCGGCAGCAGCATAAGGTAAAGGGGGTGCACTGTGATGTAAGAGAGGGTGGCGGATTCTTGACTTATGTTGGTGGGGGGCTGTTAACATCTGATGTAAGGGGGGGGGGGGGGGGTGCTCTGGACATCTAGTCTTACAGTTACAACTGACCTTTAAGGGCCTTTAAGGGCAACCATAATGCTGACACGGCCCACGATGAAATTTAATTTGACACCCCTGCTTTAAGGGTACATGCACGCAGCATTATGAAATATGGCAACTAGTACAGAATCTTCCTGATAGAAGCTGGCAGCAAGATTCTGCATTAAATATGCTTTGTACATTGTACACATGTAACGTCCGAGCAACATTTAAGTGTGTGCAGTGTTATAGCATAAATGGCCCTGTAGCTAGGTCACAGGTGGCATCTCATGGAAGCCGCTTAATGTGCTCTGTGGCTAGGATGCAGGCAGTTTCCTGAAGAAGCCACCTTGTGTCCTCCATTGCTAGGACACAGGTGGCTATTGCCACATGATATCCTCCATTGCTAGGACACAGGTGGCTATTGCCACATGATATCCTCCATTGCTAGGACACAGGTGGCTAATGCAACATGGTATCCTTCATTGCTAGGGTGCGAGGGGCTTTATAAGGAGGCTGTCTAGCATTCTCCCATTGGTAGGACACAGATGGCTTCTAAAGGAAGCTGCCTAGCATCCTCCATTGCTAGGATACAGGGGACTGAGTTATGATAGCAAGGTGTGTTGGGGTTTCATCCAGCATGAATGGTGCCAGAACATGGATTTCCATTATTGTGCGTTATGACAATGCGCAATAAGGATATGCATTTTGGCATTCCATACCACAACACATACAGTCAGGTCCATAAATATTGGGACATCGACACAATTCTAATATTTTTGGCTCTATATACCACCACAATGGATTTGAAATGAAACAAAGATGTGCTTTAACTGCAGACTTTCAGCTTTAATTTGAGGGTATTTATATCCAAATCAGGTGAACGGTGTAGGAATTACAACAGTTTGTATATGTGCCTCCCACTTTTTAAGGGACCAAAAGTAATGGGACAATTGGCTGCTCAGCTGTTCCATGGCCAGGTGTGTGTTATTCCCTCATTATCCCATTTACAAGGAGCAGATAAAAGGTCCAGAGTTCATTTCAAGTGTGCTATTTGCATTTGGAATCTGTTGCTGTCAACTCTCAATATGAGATCCAAAGAGCTGTCACTATCAGTGAAGCAAGCCATCATTAGGCTGAAAAAACAAAACAAACCCATCAGAGAGATAGCAAAAACATTAGGTGTGGCCAAATCAACTGTTTGGAACATCCTTAAAAAGAAAACGCACCGGTGAGCTCAGCAACACCAAAAGACCCGGAAGACCACGGAAAACAACTGTGGTGGATGACCGAAGAATATTTTCCCTGGTGAAGAAAACACCCTTCACAACAGTTGACCAGATCAAGAACACTCTCCAGGAGGTAGGTGTATGTGTGTCAAAGTCAACAATCAAGAGAAGACTTCACTAGAGTAAATACAGAGGGTTCACCACAATATGTAAACCATTGGTGTGCCTCAAAAACAGGAAGGCCAGATTAGAGTTTGCCAAACAACATCTAAAAAAGCCTTCACAGTTCTGGAACAACATCCTATGGACAGATGAGACCAAGATCAACTTGTACCAGAGTGAAGGGAAGAGAAGAGTATGGAGAAGGAAAGGAACTGCTCATGATCCAAAGCATACCACCTCATCAGTAAAGCATGGTGGTGGTAGTGTCATGGCGTGGGCATGTATGGCTGCCAGTGGAACTGGTTCTCTTGTATTTATTGATGAATTGACTGCGGACAAGAGCAGCAGGATGGATTCTGAAGTGTTTTGGGCAATATTATCTGCTCATATTCAGCAAAATGCTTCAGAACTCATTGGACGACGCTTCACAGTGCAGATGGACAATGACCCGAAGCATACTGTGAAAGCAACCAAAGAGTTTTTTAAGGGAAAGAAGTGGAATGTTAAGCAATGGCCAAGTCAGTCACCTGACCTGAATCCGATTGAGCATGCATTTCACTTGCTGAAGACAAAACTGAAGGGAAAATGCCCCAATAACAAGCAGGAAATGAAGACAGTTGCAGTAGAGGCCTGGCAGAGCATCACCTGGGATGAAACCCAGCGTCTGGTGATGTCTATGCATTCCAGACTTCAGGCTGTAATTGACTGCAAAGGATTTGCAACCAAGTATTAAAAAGTGAAAGTTTAATGGATGATTGTTAATCTGTCCCATTACTTTTGGTCCCTTAAAAAGTGGGAGGCACATATACAAACTGTTGTAATTCCTACACCGTTCATCTGATTTGGATGTAAATACCCTCAAATTAAAGCTGAAAGTCTGCAGTTAAAGCACATCTTGTTCGTTTCATTTCAAATTTATTGTGGTGGTGTATAGAGCCAAAAAGATTAGAATTGTGTCGATGTCCCAAAACTTATGGACTTCACTGTAGGTATCAAGCCAGAATTAGGGTCTGTGTCAATGGCTATTGGACATGCATCGATGGGAAAATCCAGGTTACCTTCAGTTGCATTCCGCTTGCATTTGAGATCAGTTTGAAACCCTTTGGAGATCATTCGGAGTTCATTGACAGGTGCATTTGTACAGCTGGCCTCATTCTGAATTCAATTTGACCTCATCCTGCTTCAAGCTGCTTTTGCATCGCCATTGACCTGTATGAGAAGTAGTTCTAAAGCAAACAAAAATGTGTTGAAAGAGGTCCTTAAACTTCCTCTGCTTCAAGAGTAAAGGCTGGCATACACAGATGAAACTTTCTCTATTAGCTTAGATAGAAGAGTCTCCACTGCTGGCTATTGGATTTGGGCAGTCGCAGCACCTGTGCTCCTTGAGTGCAGTTACGCTGCTGAACAACGACTGCATCTGACAAGATGCAGTCACTGTTCTGTTAATGATTTTCCATTCAGCTCAGACGATTTTGAATTTGGCTTATGTGGAGCCAAGTTGTGCTCGCAGGGCCACCCTTGGCTCAAATTTTGGCTGATTCAGCAGGAGTCGTCCACATTTTGAGACACCTATTGGGGCTTTAAATCTGGCAGATTACCAGAAAGGCTAAATGGCAGGTACTCCCATTCCATAAATATAGAAGGCAAGGATAAATTTCATGAATGCATTTCTAGACAAGTGAAGCAGAAGAGGAAGAGCTGAAGGAAAATTACGTGTCTACTGTTATAATAAGCTCACATTCAGATGCTTAAAGTGGTATTAAAGGTTCGGCTTTTAAAAAAAATTAGAAAAACAAACATGTCATACTTACCTGCTCTGTGTACTGTTTTTTCACAGAGCAGCCCTGATCCTCTTCTTCTCGTGTCCCCCGCCGGCAATCCTGGCTCCTCTCCCTTGACCAGTGCCCTCCAATAGCAAGCTGCTTGTTATGGGGGCACTGGTGCGTGCTCGCTCCCAAACCCTGCTCTATGCATCCATAAGACACCAAGATCCGTGGCACGGCCCGGTCTCTGCTATCTCCTCATTGGCTCACTGGCTGTGATTGACAGCAGTGGGAGCCAATGGCTCCCGCTTCTGTCTCAGCCAATGAGGAGAGGCAGTCCTGGGACAGCTGAGGCTCTCATGCACATTGCTGGATTGAGAGGGAGCTCAGGTGAGTAATTGAGGGGCTGTGGGGGGAGTTGCACCCAGAAGGCTTTTTTTATTCTATGCATGAAGTTAAAAAAACAATCAGCCTTTACAACCACTTTAAAAAAGCTGGTATAAATGTTTTGTAGATAATTATCAGTCCAATCCTTCCAGCTTGTACTTTTTTTCTTACAGCTCCTCGGAACACCAGGGCCACTCAGGAGCAAACCACCAGGCACATATACAGGGACGCTGTAGAAATCTATCAGTGAGCACATAGCAACTCTGTTTAAAAATACACTAAACTGAAAAACAAGGGTAGTACCCACATCGCCTAATCTGTGTTCTTCCGGCACATGGTCTTCTTCAAATAGCAAATGTATTTTAATCTTCAAAATGTTTTGCAGAAAAAGAAGCTTTCCAAATGCTAGTAAAAGTCCACTAAATAAAAGATACAATTGTAATGACTTCATGTTACATAAAGGTCAAGGTCACACCAGCATCTATCTGGCTACCCAAAGGGAAAATTTATCATTTCCATTCCCATAAATGGAAGTGGTTTCAGTCAATACTTGAAAACCTGAGTAAAAGGTCAAAACGATATTCTCTAAAGACATAACCTAAGTGCATATACAAGCCAAAACAGAGTAGACTACGCCATGACCTCTGGAAACCATCTATTACAGGATAAAAGATGTGGAAAATTTCAATACAATTTAAAATACATTTATACTAATAGCTTTAGAGCGTTTTATAAGTTTCCAGTTGCACTGCCGGCACTTTATGAAGAATTGTCCAAAGAAGGACCATAAAATGGAAAATGCACATAAGATAAATTATCATTCAAACAAGTTATACAAAAAGATGGCAACCACCCCAATTTATAACTAGCCTTTACAGCAAGGTGCACAAGAAATGGCACCGCACATCACAAACAGACAAAAATTTCCCAGCACACTTACCGGCTAGCCTGCATACATACCAAACTGACCCTAGCAATTTATATTAAAAAACAGGTTTTAGTTGCATACAGTACATTTGCAAAAATATGTGTAAAAAATTACTATCTATTCAAAGCATATGTTAAGATTGTAACTGAATAGTATATCATATATTATTATTTAGATATAATTTTAAAATATAATTAATAATGGACATTAATTATCTTAAGTTTAACAAATACAATTTTGTCACCTTCCTCATTGCAGCTGCAAAATTAGTTATTCCTAGACACTGGAATCCATTATTATCACCCAAACTATCTGAATGGGTGAATGAAATAAATAATTTTCAATGTAATTATAAAAGAAGGTTGACCTCCTTTGCTAAATCTGCATATTTCTATGGCAGTTTGTTTACAGGGGTTACATTTTAAAAATAGTAACATATACAGTACTGTACTAAAATGTGAGGTCCCTCTAGGAAGAACATCCGTCACCATCACAGAAACTATTATAATATATCCCTTATTGTATTATTCAGATTAGACCACTTTTTCTCTATTTGCTCTCATCCTTTCCCATTCCCTATTGTTTACTGTCAGCATATACTTTTTTCTGCATACCATAACCTTTTCGTTTAATCTTGCAGTATATGTCTCTGCTGTACAAAAATATGGTTGTATTGTCCTGTATTTTTACATAAAAATAAAATTGGAAGAAACATTTTAAAATTATTCTTATATTTTTAAGTGTTGGATTTTCCATATTTTACAAGGCCAAGGACCTTCCCCCTCATATTTTATTGTTATGATATACTACCTTATAAACAACAAAGAAAACCAATAATTATGCAATAATTATAATGAAGCAAAATTATGGACATATCAAAGATGACCAGTGGTGATTGTATTAGGGAATTCCAGGGAAAAGATGTCAAATTAACAAGCTATCCAGACCCCAATGTACCATCGCCATCGGATGACCAGACCGAGCTTGTTGCACGCAGGAATTTTGTTTGTGGGAGTGAAAGGTGTGCAGGGCACATAAACAGGATGACAGATTTTTGGCAGGATAGGGGAACCACAAATAAACAAAGTTCTTTGTGAAATATCACTTGAACATTCCATTCAGAATGTAGAGTAAGACCTCAAAGTAATGATTAAAAATGACACTGTACCCAAGTATTTATGTAATCAGGTTAACTGCAAATCATTTGTTTTTTGGGTCTCTGTTGGAGGTCAGTTTTATACATTTCAAACAAGTGACAGTGCCTGGAGGACATTTACAGTCTGAGAAATATTACTTTAGGGAATGTTTTATTTCATTAGAAAAATTGAAATAATATTATTACGTATTACAATTAAAATAAATGGTTTAGATACTTTGTATTGCCAGATGTGATGATTGCATTAGTTGCATTAGTTTTCTTTTTCTGTTTATTATTATTATTATTATTATTATTATTATTATTATACAGGATTTATATAGCACTGCACAGTGCTTTACAATGTAGAGGGGGGACAGCATAATTACAATACAGTTCAATACAGAAGAGATAGGAGGGCCTGCTCATGGAGCTTACACTCTAAAGGAAGGGGGAGGTGGTACAAAAGGTAATAGCTATGGGGGGTGATCGATGGAGGTGATTCGAGTACAATTCCTAGGTGGGTGTGGGATAGGCTTCCCTGAATAAATGAGTTTTCAGGGATCTCCTAAAGGTGGACAGGGTAGGGGCTGACCGGACATACCAGGGTAGGGAGTTCCAGAGGATGGGAGAGGATCTGGGGGAGTCCTGAGGTGAGCATGGGAGGAGGTAACAAGGGAGCTAGAGAGTAGGATGTCCTGGAAGGAGTGGAGAGGACAATTTGGGCGATATCTGCAAATGAGGTTGGTGATGTAGCTGGGGGCGATGTTGTGGAAAGCCTTGTATGTTGTGGTTAGTATTTTGAATTTTATACGATGGGGTAAGGGAAGCCAGTGAAGGGATTGGCAGAGAGGAGCAGCAGTCACGGATCAATTGGTGAGGTGTATGAGTCTAGCAGCAGGATTCATAATAGACTGAAGGGGGGATAGTCTGTGTAAGGCTAGGCCATTGTGGAGAGAGTTGCAGCAGTCGAGGCGGGAAATAACAAAGAGTGAATACGTTGTTTTGTGGTGTCGATAGTCAGGAAGATTTTCTTTCATTTTTAAGTTGTTATCCTGCCACTAACACACTTACTGTCCTAGGGTGACAACTCTCACTGACTGTACTTTATCTATGGAGGAGAGGCACTGTCAGTGCAGGAAAGGACTGCGGAAATTACCCCCCCCCCCACATTCATAAAATGGAAGGGGCTTCTGTAGCATGCAGAGAAAGTGAAGGGCTATACACACGGACAGAAAACCGGGCGTCATCAGCTGGTTTAATAGAAATCGGCCAACATTTGGCCCGCATTTATGGCAGGCGGTGCGACAGAAGGGGCATGCCGATCGGCATCCAATCAGTGCTTTCAGCCAATGGCCAAGAGTGTTGACTGGTGTGTTTTGGTTGGGGGCCAGTCCCTCTGTCAGAACACAATAGCTCAGCAGGGGTGATCACTTTACTAACATCGCATAGTTAGTACAACAGCTCCTCCCAAGTTCCCAAGCTCAGTTTTTTTCGTTCAGCCAGCTGGGTTGAATGAACAAAAACTAATAGTATAATGTACTAGGCTTTAGGAGCAATGCTAACTGATAAGAGCACAGAAAAGGAAAGATCACAGATTCACAAAAGCATTTTAAACATTGCTTTGATTGAGGCTGGCTACAAATTGCATGCCGGATGGTACTTGGTACTGGAACGTCTTTTGAAAATGTATCCGGGCTCGTCGGCCTCCTGAAGCAGAAAAGGATGAAAAAAAAAAAATCTGCAAACAGTATTTCATGAAAACTGGAGATTATTTATCATATATAGTATAGTAGGACACTTATCAAGCAAATTAGGAACAAATTTAGATGCAAATCTGATTGCCTATCAGTTACCAAAGTGTATGGGTGGTATTTATGTGCGCTTGTGATCCTTGCATCTGTAATCCTGGGCAGCAAATTGCAACAGATTGTGGCTAGTCCTGGAGGATATCAATGACCATAGGAGGGACAGGACCCATATATTAATACCTTAAAAGATGAAAATGTTTCAAGGATCATACAGTCTCAAAATGATCATCCAGACTTATTCAAGGATGGAGAAATATTTCTTTAAGAGCAAGTCTTCATCAACCCTAATGAAACGAGGAGGGTGGAAGAGAGGTCCCAACTCGATTGTAAGGCAGACGCACAATGACCAGAACACACACCATCCTTCAGTTAGTTCCACAGCTTAACTTAGCTTCCATCCTTAAATTAGTCTGGGTGATAATTTTGAGACTGGATGATCTTTGAAATATTTTCATCTTTTAAGGTATATGTGGGTCCTGTCCCTCTTATGGTCATTGATATCCTCCTGGATTAGCCCCTTTTGATGCATGAGCTTTTCAGGTGTTTAGATACTTCTGAGCACCCCGTGACACTTCATGCAGTACTCATAAGACTTCTGAAGTAGCCATATTTTGTTGAAACATGTGGAGCTGAAGTTACTGAATACATGCTCAAGCCACATGGATACTATGTGATGATTTTAATTAACACTATGATGGTGTTGCTTTTAAAGTTTTGTAATTGAATAAAATTGGTATAAAAATTATCCATTGTGGATTATTGATCCGGCACCTTTAAAGTCCCTATTGTTTGCAACTTTTCCATGTTCTTTTAATGGGATGTGGTGCCTTTGATCCACTGACACCTGGTAGCTCTTTCTATATATCCACATACATTTTAAAGAGAGTGCTTAGTGAGAGCCTAATCCCCCTCCCTAAATGCAGAAAATCTTTGTTCCACACTACAAGACAGCTGGAAAAGGGAGAATTCAAAGCCAGAATATGGAAGCTGAATAAGCCTTACACATTACTCAAATGAAAAACGCCAGACTCAACAAAAGCATGTTTCTGTAAAGTATTTTTTATACCATAGTATATAAATAATAAAAAAATTACACTTTCACTAGACATGCCTTACAAAAATTATAAAGCAGCACTGTAAATACCTTAGTTTATATCTTTTTTTTTTTTTGTCTCCTAGATCTATCCCTATCCTATCTATCCTATCTATCCTAGATAGGTTGCTAGTAGTTAATTAAATGTAGTTCTTTTTGGCTCCTCTGATTTAATTGGAACAGCTATTGATTGCTTTGGGTTGTTCTCAGTGTCGGCTTGTGAAGTTTTAGGATGGGGAGTCAGACCCTGTCCTTCCTTTTTGACCCCTCCCAGTTCTCATACGTCCCACCCCTTATTGAATCCACCCACTCCGTCCCCTGTATTCCACTTGCTTCCACCCAGAGTGTCAGGAGTATACAGCTCAGCATCACAGGACAGAGTATATGACTCAGCCTTACAGAACAGGGTATACAAATAAAGGTATACAGATCAAGGTGTACAGATAAAATGTATACAGATCAGGGTGTACAGATAAAAGGTATACAGATCAGGGTGTACAGATCAGGGTATATAGAGCAGGGTATACAGAGCAGGGTGTACAGATAAGGGTATACAGATTGGGTATACAGATAAAGGTATACAGATCAGGGAGTATAGAGCAAGGTATACAGATCAGGGTATACAGATCAAGGTATACAGATCAGGGTATACAGATAAAGGTATACAGATTAGGGTGTATAGCGCAGGGTGTACAGAGCAGGGTATACAGATAAAGGTATACAGATCAGGGTATACAGATAAAGGTATACAGATAAAGGTATACAGATCATGGTATACAGATAAAGGTTTACAGATAAGGGTGTACAGATAAAGTTATACAGATCAGGGTATACAGATAAAGGTATACAGATAAAGGTATACAGATCAGGGTATACAGATAAAGGTATACAGATAAAGGTATACAGATCAGGGTATACAGATAATGCTATACAGATCAGTGTATACAGATCAGGGTATACAGATAAGGGTGTACAGATAAAAGATTTACAGATAAAGGTATACAGATAAGGGTATACAGATAAGGATATACAGATAAGGGTATACAATCAAGTTATATAGATCGGGGTATACAGGACATGGTGTACAGATAAAGTTATACAGATCAGGGTATACTACAGATCAGGGTACAGCAACCCCCCCCACCGCGCGGCTCTGTACACTCCCCGCGCTTGTGGCTCTGACAGCCCCCCCCTCGTGGCTTTGACAGCCCCTTATTCACGGCTCTGCTATTCCCCCCTGCTCACGGCTCTGACAGCACCCTCCCCCACAGGTGGTCCGGCACTTACCACCAGTCCTGAGTCCACCTGAGCAGCCATGGCGGCGGGGATGTCCGTTCTCGTGTCTCCTCTGTGCCACCACTTCCTAAGCTCCAGGCATCCAATAGGATGCCCTGGCGCTTTGGCCAATCGGGAAACAGGTCTGACAATCTGCCTCCCTGATTGGCGGGGAGGAGCGTTAGTGTTAAAATGGCGAAAATTCATCCACTATCGTCACACAATTGGGTGGGATCAGGGTACACTCTCTGCGCCCCGAGCCCACCCTAATTTGAACCCTAATTTGAAGCCTAATTTGAAGCCTATTAGAGCCTCTGGCTCTAATCAGGTGCTTCAAAAAGTACCACCCCCTCTGCCCCGCCATGGGAATCCTTGCGTGCGGCATCCTGAAAGGGGCATGGATGGGACGTGCCCACAATGCACGGGCTGGCCTCTGGTTGTTCTGGATCTCACAGGCTGCAGGTTTGATTGTTTCCCCTGAATTCTACATATTTCTACAACATAGTAGGCTGGAAAATCTAATGAGCAGCCTTAATATTTATTGTGCTTCAGCCAATCCCCGGGAAGGTGTGCCCAGCAGATGGCTGTGTCCAGCAGAGGCATTTATACAGTATAGTCTGAGCTTTGGAACAGCATGGTCTTCTGCTTATTCAAGCTTATTTTCATCGAGGTCCCAGCTGTGGCATAGCTGGGGGCCCTACTTCTAAAATCCTTTTCTGGGGCTAATCAAGGGATTTCACCTAAGGTCCTGCTCTAGAGAGTTCACTGAAGAGTGCCTGGTGAAAGTTGGTAAGGGTCTGGCTGTCCCATGGCATTGTGGGCATTAACCTCCCTCACTATCCGATGGATACTGGAAGGATGCATCCAGTGATTCTGTGACATTGTGAGTAATGACCTGAGTTCAGGGTTCTAGTGACTGTGTGCTGTTTTTCTTTGCGTGGAGCTGCCAATGGTAGCTCTAAATGAGATAGCTTTTACAAGGACTAAGTTCTGGCCATTTTCCTTTGCTTCTCTATAAAAACCTTCCAGGGAGACTTATGCCCCGTACACACGGTCGGACTTTCCAACGGAATATGTGCGATTGGAGCTTGTTGTCGGAAATTCCGACCGTGTGTGGGCTCCATCAGCCTTTTTCCATCGGAATTTCCGACACACAAAGTTTGAGAGCAGGCTATATCATTTTCCGACAACAAAATCCGTTTACGTAAATTCCGAGAGTGTGTCGACAATTCCGACGCACAAAGTGCCACGCATGCTCAGAATAAATTAAGAGACGAAACCTATTGACTACTGCCCCGTTTATAGTCCCGACGTACGTGTTTTACGTCACCGCATTCAGAACGATCTGATTTTCCGACAACTTTGTGTGACCGTGTGTATGCAAAACAAGTTTGAGCCAACATCCGTCGGAAAAAATCCATGGATTTTGTTGTCGGAATGTCTGATCAATGTCCGATCGTGTGTACAGGGCATTAGTGTAGTGAATTGTCCTCCTGCAATTATTTAGTAGTTCTGGAGGATCCAATATCACCCTACATACTCTCCAAGTTCTTCAGGAATAAAAATTATAAAAAGACACCCCCTAGACTGATCAATGACCAGTGTAAATAAACTATTGCTGTGTGCCTGGCTGCCTCTGCTCTAATCTTGTGAAATAACCAGTTAAATTACATACGGGGATAGTGCTACGTGAAAATATCCATGGTCATGTGACCACTCGCTCCCCTCTTTTCCCTACTAATTGCATGTGCTGGGGACAGAGGCTTAGGTCCCATTCACACCAACTGGCGTGTGTTATGGTCCATATAATGTGCAAGCTGGTGTACTTTGTTGTAAGGGTAGTGCAATTTTTTGTAACAATACATGGCAGTGTTTATATATTTTTTTTCCCTTTTTGAATGTTAAAGCTGAACTATACTCACCTCCACTCCAGGGATGTGGTTTTCTGGAGATCCCTTGCTGGTCACTGACATCTTTGGCTGATCTTCTTCTGGGTTTCAAGCCTCAGCCATTTTGATTGGGAGGGCAATGCTTCACGTGCACAGCTCAGTATACACTGGAAACAGGCAGGTAAGAATACTTTAATACAGAATAGACATAATATGTCTCTTGGGTATTTAAAAGTCTGCCTGTTTGCAAACTTTAATCCTTTTAGTAAAGTTCCATTTTAATCCCTTGCCAACCGCGTAATGCACATGTGAGGCACCAGGGAGGGTAGGCTTTGAAGCCCAAATGCCGCACTTATGCGTTCATGTGGACCAAGGTTTCACAGACAGTTCCCAGTCCCTGTTAATGATTGAGAGCCAGCAGGATGGGCTCATGAATATGTAATCACTATGACAGCCAATTACAATGACCACGTGATGGGGAAGTCAGTCCCGCCTTCTCGATACTTGTTTCCTCAATACTTTAGTACAAGGCAGAGGTTACCATGGGGCAATGCTCAACCCTAGGGTGGACTTCTACTCTTCAGAGATGAACGTACACCATGTACACTGCAACTGTTCTTTTGGTTTTTCGTGACAATGTACACCTTCACAGTAACTTGCATTTTTGAGGGACACATTGAGCCACAACCACCTGTCCAGCGTTTTTCACTACTGCTCCTAAGTAGTTGAGTCAGGCCCCACTGTGCACTTTGCGAGGGCTCCACGCACGCACTTAACTTGACTTTTGAACTTTTGTACCTCTGTACAGGATGGGGAACCTCTGCGGTGCAATCCGGCGTAAGGAGTGTCAACAACATCCCCCTCGCTGCTAGAGGCTGTGCCACCTATAACAGGTACACGCTATCAACAGGCTGCTTGGTACTCTTCTGTTACTCTAGGCAACCACTTTTGTCTACACATTACTCCACTCTACACACATACCCCAATGTGTTAAAGACCCACTTGTTAACTGTATATGTGTCAGTTACTTACAATACACCTCATTAGCAACTTCAGACCAGGCAAGAACAAGGTTCCAAACACTTTAATTAATAAAAGTGCAAAGGTAGACATTTTACAGTCCAACGGGCAATACATGATACTAGCTCACTAACTACAGCTACCGGCTTGTGTGCTGCCCTGGCATACCTGCATTCCAGTATCCCTAATCCTTAACAGACTCTTCCAAGTGTAGGTCTTTTGGAGGCATAGTTCAATGCTGGTATCTTTAGGGCAAACTTCAAGTTAAATGCCTCTGTTGCAGGCCATGACCAATTAAATTTATTATACTCCTGCAGGTTTCTTCTTCCCTATCCATCCACTACAGGTCTCACAACCCAAGGCTGTACTGTGCTTGTGAAGTGCCTTCTGTGGAACCACTGGTGACTCGCTGGTCTTCCACGGGAGACTACCTGGGGGATTCTTTCGGACCGGACCGCTGCCCCATTTATATCACCAAGGTAAATGGGCCGGGCCCAGACATGAAAACTCACCAAAACAATTAGGAGTGTGGGCAAAACTTGAATCCCAACCCTTCCAGCCGGGACAGCACCCACCTACAAATCCAACCTGCTCACAAGCCCATTGCAGTGAACAGGCTGCCCTATAAATTGTGCTTGAAAAATTGTGAGCAGGAGCGCTCTTTCCCGCTACATGAGGTCTAAATAGGCCTTATTTCCCTACAAGTTTGGCGTAGTATCCAGTTTGGGAAAGGCTATTTGTCAAACCCCTCCCCCAAAAGAGGGTTTTAAACACATTGAAAATGCATTCAAAATGCCTCAACAATGCATCTTAATGCAATTGGCATGTTAATGAGCGTCCATTGTAGCTAAAATTTCAAAGCATGTCTAATCGGGCCCTAAGTTCTCGTTCACACTTGCTTTGCTCTCTGAAGAGTGATCCTTGTTCAGATCACTGTTCAGAGATCATTTGACAGGCATTGAGGAGGCGTTATATCGGCTCCTCACCTCCTGCTTTAACCCCTGAAACCCCACCATACTGCATGCAGTTTCAGGGCGCTTGCACAACGGCCCCATTTACTTGAATAGGCCATGTTCAGCAGGGGTATAATTCCTGCCATGACCAAGTACACCCTGGCTGCTGCCTCTGCAGCTAAAGGAGAAGCATTTGGGGAGGGGGAACAAGGTTCATCTACAGGGTTAAACTGCCCCTCAACCATTAGTGTGGATGAGCCTTAATAAAGTGGTTTAGAGGAAAAATAGATCTTTGCCCAGAATGGGGGCTTTAAAGTAAAAGAAGCAACTAAAAAAAAAAAGATAGAAAATATATATATATATATTTCAGGAAAACCAGAATCCTGTAAGGAAACTTGTGTAAAGTAAAAACTGTTCAAGTCTGTCAAATCCATTTAGGATTTTAATGCACTTTTAAAGATCTTATTCCAAGCCTTACTAATCAATTTATAAGAGAGTGGTGTGGATCATGGACCTCCTGAGCCCCTGTAAGCACAGGAATATATTCGGTTATTTGTCATCAATGGATAAAGCTCAGAGAAGGATTTCCATTTCAGGAACAAAGACACAAGTAAAATGGACTCAATAGGATTGAGCCACATAAATCAATGTAACCCAACGCTTGTGAGAACAGTCTATAAGGCATGCTAGAATGCTTAGGAGTACGGGACAGGAACCAGCATTAAAAGGGAACTATTTTAAAAATGCAGCAAAAAAAATATATAAAGAAAATGATGGTGGGCACCAAGAAAGTCATTTTTATAAATCTGCTCATTCATCAGATTTCTAAATCAGCAAACAAACTGCCTGGGGACATATGTAACCCTATTCCCTACCATGGTCATGCATCTTTTATGCCAGGTAGAAGAGGCTGTGTTCTCATGTACTAGTAAAACACATAGTGCAACAAAATGTAAAGCAATAATGCATAATTAAACTGTTCTTATTTAAACAATGGGCGACTGAAGATACATGGTGCCTCTAGATATATTAGAAACTATGGGTTCTTAAAGAGAAACCGAAGGCCTATGTAAAATAAAGGGGTGGGCAACTAAATGGCAGATGAGGTTTAATGTAGAAAAATGTAAAGTAATGCCCTTGGGAGCTATAAATATTATTCGCTAGGGGGAGAATCTCTGGGGAAATTGAGGATGGAAAAGGATCTAGGGGTATAAGTAGATCACAGACTCAGCAATAGCATGCAATGCCAAGATGCAGCAAGCAAGGCTAGCAGACTATTAGCATGCATTAAAAAGGGTATTTACTCAAGAAAAAAAACTGTACAGTTCTGGTCACCAATCCTAAGAATGGATTCACCGAAAGTAACATTAAAAGAAAATCCCAAATTTTGAGTTGTCACCAGAAAGGTAGAGGGGAAATCTTCAAATGGGGATACTAGTTCTGGTGACCCTGGGACTCCCTCACTGGAGCGATTTCCTCTCACTTCCGGTTTTGGCTATTGGACAGGAAATTAGGGGAAATCCCCCCAATGGGACAGAGATGACAAAAAAAAACTGACAAGGGTTACCCTATTCAAAATGAAAAAAACTTTCTGTCTGCAGTTCTACCTTAGCTATTGAGATGGATAGATTAGATAGATAGATAGATTTTATTAAAGGGGTTGTAAACCTTTGAGGTTTTTCACCTCAATGCATTCTATGCATTGAGGTAAAAAAACCTCCTGTAATGCTGCAGCCCCCCCGAGCCCCCATTTTACTTACCTGTACCCCCTCTATATTGTCCCAGGGACGAGCTCACCAGCAAAAGCCGGTGTCTCAGGTCCTGATTGGATGGACTGATGGATGGACTGATAGCAGCGCAGCCATTGGCTCCTGCTGCTGTCAATCAAATCCAATGACCCGGTTGCTGGGGGGTGGGGCCAAGTCATACATTCGGCTTCTATGGACGCCAAATGAATGATTCGGGAGTACACCTGCAAGGTAACCCCCGGGAGAGCGCTTCTCCCAGGGGGTTATCTAATGAGGGGAGGAGCCGCGAGAACCGCCGAGGGACCCCAGAAGAGGATGTTTGGGGCCATTCTGTGCAAAACGAGTTGCCCAGTGGAGGTAAGTATGATATGTTTGTTATTTTTTTTTTTAAACCGAAGCTTTAGTGTCACTTTAAGCCAAAGGATTACCAAGTGTGTTTATACAAACAATCAAAAAAATCAATAAGACAATAATTTTATTCTGAGAGATATGGTTAAACACCTGCAGTATTCTGCAGTAATTAACAGAACTGAACAGTATATACTTAGCAACAGTATATGAAGAAAATTCCTAACTTGCTATAACAGTTTCCATTGTATGCCACTGGCCAGTGATTCATAAAAAAAAGTTGTCCAGCAAAGTTGAGGCCCTTGAAAAAAGCACAACATTTTCCAGCAGATAATTGTTTTGTTTTGTGTCTATTTCTATGAAAGGTTCTTGCAGTAAAACCCAAAGAAAGTTTAGACCTCTGTAGTGTATTAATGATTTTGCTAAACAGGGAAAGACTGTACATACAACTGTAGGACATACAATACAACATGTGCAAGCCAATGATTCCTTCTAGCAAAATAACCATGTACAATATGTATGCAATACGTATACTAAAGAGTTACTAAAATTCAATTGATGAAATTCTTTAGCAAAAGAAAGGGTTTCACCATGTCAGGTCAAGTGTAGTTGTCACATCCCTAATATGTGATTAGAAAAAAGAGAGACCCCCCTTCATTGGGACGTTTGAGGCAACATACACTTAGGTAATGCAAAAAATCAAATTTATTAAATGTACATAAAAGTATTGATCATAGAAATGATCGATAGTTAAAAAACATCAGAGTTTGTACAAAAAATACATATAAGAAAAACAAAAAACAACAATTTACATGAAAAATATGACAACAAAATAATACTCTCCAGTATATAGTAATCCCCGGTACCCAACGCGTTTCTGGTTAAACACCTTCATCGGGGGTTTAGGATAGGAGCAAGTATAGTCACAATTTGTTTTTACATGCAAAATGATTCCAAAAAGGAAAAGTGGGTGAAGCAACTGTGCGAGAGGGGGGCGTAGATGGGCACCAACCAAGAAGCGATGAGATCATAGAACACAAAAGGTTTGAGGTTTAATACTTGCCTGGTGGGTAGCAAAGAATGGGTTCTAGTGACTTGACAAAACGATGTCCATTATCAAATAAAGGTGGCTGGTCAGAGCTTTAAACAAGGCTCCTAGTCAATCAGTGACACCAAAACGTCCATAATCCTATGGGTATGTGTCTTTCCGTATAGGTATATACATATGCACAGGTCCTGAAAATTGGCGTCTCCCCGCTCTGCAGTGCCTGGCAAGACACATACCCATAGGATTATGGATGCTTTGGTGTCACTGACACCAAGGTCTCCCAGGTCTCCCTCTTCTGGGTCTCTGGACACATGCTCTGATTCATTTCAAGTTCTCAGACAGGAAAAGAGTTGCTGTAATTTCTCTCTTTCAATCCTGCTGAGACAGTCCCAGTCCCTCTTTTTCTTCCTTACAAGCGACGGGAGTGCTCAGTAGTACAGTCTAATCACCCCGGGCCTCCAAATCACACCTCACAACCTCCCAGGGAGAAGGTTCTCAATCTCTGAGGCAAGGTCCTGCACAGTCTCATTGATTCTCTAAGGTCCCTCCCAATTGTGGTAAGTTATGGTGGTGTTCTTTTCGGCCACCAGCCCAGCTTCTTCTGACACTCCTGCTAGTTTTGTTACTGTATCCGCTTTTCCTCTCCTTGTGCCTCTCTGCTCTTCTGACTCCTCCCTCTCCTCTCTTGCATTAGCTAGTCCCAGCCCTCCAGGATCGATCCAGACCCAGTTAAGATTGTTGTCCCCTGAACTGTAACACTCCATAGACGAGCATTGAAAAGAGGTCTCCTTAAAGTGATATTAAACCCAAAAGCAAACATTTATTATATTGCAGCTTACCAATTCTTAGATGTGATGGCTGCATTCATTTTCTTTTTAGGCTTTCTTTCTTCTGTTTTCGTCTATGATCCAGCCAGTAATTCTGTTGCTTTTCAAAAGAACAAGTGGAATGTATCAGTAATAGAGATGAGACTATCCATTTACCAATGACAGGGGTGCTTATAATGCTCTGTTTTTATTTAGTCAGGTAAAACCTTTATCCCAAAAGGAAAAACCGGTTTGCTGTAACTGCTTATAAAGTGTGAGTTGGAGTTTGGCTTCAATTTGTTAGTATTTAAATATGTAGTTACATCTAACACTCCCTCCCCCCAGACTGACAATGCTGCTGACAATGCTTTGCCTCTGTGCTCATTCATCCAGAGTGGGGGCACACTAATACAGGAGGTGTGTTACTGGCCAGATTACCGAGGGCAAAAAGCCTAAGAAAAGAAACCTGATGCAGCTACCACATCTAAGAATTGGTAAGCTGTTTGTGGGTGGGGCCTGACTGCGCTCATGCATGCAGGGTAGCACTTCGCCCAAAGGCATGCTCTTCAATGCCCAGGACCAGGCAGAGGCCATGTACAGGCAGTCCCCAAGTTACAAACACAATAAGAACTGTAGGTTTGTTCGTAAGTGGATTTGTGTGTAAGTCGGAACACTGCTTGTAAGTGTGACTTCCGCCTGTGCAGGGATGTGGGATGATCCGGCTTCTGCCTGTGCAGGGATGTGGGATGTTCCGCGAGCTTCTGGGGCTCTTCTGGCCATGCAGTATATGTAGTACTGCAGTGTGAGATGTGGCAAGATAGCTGCTTGGAGGTATCCAGGACCAGCGTAAAGCACAAGCGGCCGTCATTGAGGCCATTCGTAAGTAGGAGTCGTTTATACTCCATCTTCCACCCGACTCCCCTGCTAGCATGACTCATCCATATTTAAGGGCTGACCTAGCCACCCTGTCAAGACAGTACACCAGGGGCTTGTCCAGATTCCCTCAAGTATGCAAATGAACCCTCCTAGCCTCCACCCACTAACTTTCAGAAGCTTCTCCAAACTTCCAGATCCAGGGGGAGGCCAACAGAGACTTGCCTCTGTGAGCAATCCAGCCCGACCTGCAGTAAACCCTGACCAAGATTCAGACTCACTTTACCAGGAGCTAATAAATTTGCCTGCACTATTCTGGCAGCACTAGAGGATGCTACAAATAGATAGATGAATAGATAGATAGATAGATAGATAGATAGATAGATAGATAGATAGATAGATAGATAGATAGATAGATAGATAGATAGATAGATAGATAGATAGATAGATAGATAGATAGATAGATAGAAAAAGGTGCTGATCTATGTGACTACTACCGACTGCAGTCTGGTGTATCTCTCTTCTTTTTTGACACATGTATCAGATTGCAGTCTGTAGTACATAAATATGTACAGTTTGATTATTTATTTTTTTGCAATAATTTCAGAAGATAGATAGATAGATAGATAGATAGATAGATAGATAGATAGATAGATAGATAGATAGATAGATAGATAGATAGATAAAATAAAATAGATGGTCATTGTGCCATGTCTTGGTTTCCATGGACCTCAAAATTTGTTCATCTGTTCTCTATACTCTTCGGTGGCAAAAGGAAATTTAATCAGTGTAGATTGCTGTGTTCCACCATTAGAATTTCATAAGATAGGTCTTGAATGTTAGGAATATTATTGGGATATATGATGTGCATTTCAGCGGTTGTATCTTGTCTGCTTGGAGGGGCACAGCTGACAGGTGTACAGGCACACATTTACATATTGCATTAGACATGGTAATTTATTCTCTAATTGCTCCTGTTCTGCATGCAGTGTGTCTAACACACTTATCTAAAACAATCTACCTTGCTCAGACACAGCACCTGAATCATCCTCCAAGCTGGGAAAAAAAACTGAGGACACCATAGCATTGTGCACTCCTGAACTGGCCTTTTTCTCATTATGGATTGTCTACGTCTTTCTTAAAAGTATAGATGCATCTCTGAAGATTTTCCTTTCAAATGAGTTGAGAATGTTATTTAGGACAAACGTGGCCACCTACACCATTAACCAATAATACCAAGTGTACAATTGACTCTTCACCCTTCTATGGTCCTGGGGTTCTCCTATACTCCTCCCCTCTATGGGTCTGCTGCTCCTCCTATGATTCTTCTGATCCACCAACGTAGCTCGTATGCACCTGCTGTGCCTGGCATGAGTCTGCTATATGGAAAGGTGAAAAAGTTATAACTTATGCCTTGCAGCACTGTCTTTGAATCACAACCAAGGTACTACCGCTATGGAGTTTGCATGTTATCCCTGTGTGTGCGTGAATTTCCTTCAGGTACTCCGGTTTCCTCCCACACTTCAAAACATGCTTGCAGGTTAATTATCTCCTACTTTAATTGGCCGTATGTGCGTATGCATGTGTGTTACTGTACCTTAGCTCCTTGAGGGCAGAGATGGATGTGAATGTACAATAATAAAATCAGGGGTGCAACAATAGGGGTCACAGGGGCCGCAAAAGCGACCCGGCCCCATGCTTCAGGGGGCCCCTGCGGCTCCCCTGTCAGATTTGTCTAATCTTGGATAGGAGGGGCGGCAGGGCAGCATATAGAAGAACCGATCCCTTACGTTATCCTCCTGGCTCCTGCAGCCACTGAAAGTCCACTTCTTCTCCTCTCCCTCCCGAAGGCATTCAGCGGCTGCAGGAGCCAGGGGGATAACGGAAGGGATTGGTCCTTCTATATTCCGCCCTCCTATCAAGCCCGGTGCCCTGATCCTCTGATGTTGACAAGGGGTCTCAGCTCCCTCCACCCTGACTTTGACTCCCGCTCCTCCAGGCTGCTTCTGTCGGGTAAGTCTTGCTTCTTGCCTGAGCCTTCAAATGCATATTCTGCCACAGCAAAGAATGAATAAACAGTGCACTGCCCAGCATCTGAACCAGTATTGTGTGTGTCCTCCTGCCATACTGCTCCCACTCCTGACACACTGCCCCCCTACTTTCACACTGCCCCCCCTACTGTCACACTGCCCTCTACTGTCATACTGCCCCCCTCCTGTCACACTGCCCCCCTCCTGTCACACTGCCCCTCTGCTGTCATACTGCCCCCCCTCCTGTCACACTGCCCCCCCTCCTGTCATACTGCCCCCTCCTGTTACACTGCCCCCTCCTGTCACACTGCCCCCTTCTGTCATATTGCTCCCCCCTCCTGTCACACTGCCCCCTGTCATACTGCCCCCTTCCTGTCACAATGCCCAGGTGCCCCTCTCCTGTCACAATGCTCCCCCCAGACTGAAGGTGATCCCTGTGCTCCTTCATTCAGAGAGGGGGAACTCTAATACAGGAGGTGTGTTACTGTGTGTGGAGAGTTTTGTAGGATGATGGTGGTGGTGGAGGGGAAGGTGCGGCAAAATACACCTTCGCCTGTGTGGACAAAAATCCCTGAACTGGCCCTGTATCTAGGTTACTTGTTTCCTGCTGCCCCTGGGCCTCTCTTTGCTCCCTGGTTTCCCCCCCCCCACCGCAGCATTGCTGGCTTCCCCCCTCCCCTCTCCTGTTGGCTTCTGCAGGGGATACTTTCAGGATGGGGAGCATGGGAAATAGCCGGTAAATATGTAATTTACTTTCTGTGTTCTACGTAATCTACGTTGTTTCTGTGTCCATTCATAACTGAAGCATAGTAAACTGTGTTTGTGAATGAACGGCAAGCTCTGTACAGAGCTATTCCTGTCCATTCATTTTGTGCAGCTGAGGCTGCAGAGATGGAGATTGAGGGCTGTGTACTCAATCTCCTTTCTCTGTCTCAAACGTGAAACATTAAAGGTAGACATGTTCAGTTCGCTGCATTCCGAATTGTAATTCGGACGAATTTTCCATTTTGGGAGGTTCGGATGTATCCGAATGTTCGAATTACAATACAGTGATACCTCGGTTCACGAACACTTCTGTTCACAAACAACTCAGGTTGCGAACTGAAGAGTTCACAAAAATTTGCTTCGGTACGCGAACTCCGCTTCGGTTCACGAACACGAGCCATCTTCCCTGCTCTGACACGTGGTCGCGACTTCCTGTAGGTGAGATCGCGGTCACAGAGAGACACTGGAAGTGTACTAAGAAGCACCACCCCAACATACTGTAACTGTAATGAACAGAGTGTTAAATCTGATGAACAATAATGTGGTCTCTCATTGTCGGAGGGTTATGCAGTGCAGGAAAAGACTAGTGACATTGGACAGGTTTTTCACCAAAACTGAGACAAAGAAGAGCAGAAACCCCTGAAGGAGATCTCCCCAATGTCCTTATGGAGGGGGACTTTCACTCCGAACAATAACTGCCTCCCACCCGCCTTCCTCCACGCCAGAAGTCGTCTCAAGCAAGGTTTAGTGTTCTCTCTCTCTTCATACTGTACTGTACTTTGTTTCATATTTTTGTGGTTCAAAAACAAAAAAAGTTCAAAACGGATTAACTTGATTTACATTGAACCATATGGGAAAATTTGCCTCGGTTCGCAACCAATTCCGTTTGTGACCAGAGTCATTTCACAAATTAAGTTCGTGAACAGAGGTATCACTGTAATACCGAATTTAAACAAATCCGAAATAACGAAAACAATTCTAATTCGAATCCATTCAAATAGTTTTTAAATCAATTTCAAACAGTTTTCACATTTTAAACGTTTTTGATTTTTTTTCCAACTTTTAAAGAGAATGAAATAGAAAATAAAGGAATAGAATATATATATATATATATATATATATATATATATATATATATACAGTTGTGCTCATAAGTTTACATACCCTGGCAGAATTTTTCAGACAATATGAATGATAACACAAAAACTTTTCTTTCACTCATTGTTAGTGTTTGGCTGAAGCCATTTATTATCAATCAACTGTGTTTACTCTTTTTAAATCATAATGGCATCAGAAACTAGCCAAATGACCCTGATCAAAAGTTTGGATACCCTGGTGATTTTGGCCTGATAACGTACACAAGTTGACACAAAGGGGTTTGAATGGCTATTAAAAGTAACCATCCTCACCTGTGATCTGTTTGATTGTATTTAGTGTGTGTGTATAAAAGATCAATGAGTTTCTGGACTCCTGACAGACCCTTGCATCTTTCATCCAGTGCTGCACTGACATTTCTGGATTCTGAGTCATGGGGAAAGCAAAAGAATTGACAAAGGATCTGCGGGAAAAGGTAGTTGAACTGTATAAAACAGGAAAGGGATATAGAAAGATATCCAAAGAATCGAGAATGCCAATCAGCAGTGTTCAAACTCTAATCAAGTAGTGGAAAATGAGGAGTTCTGTTGAAACCAAAACATGGTTAGGTAGACCAACTAAAATTTCAGCCACAACTTCCAGAAAAATTGTTCGGGATGGAAAGAAAAACCCACAAATAACTTCAGGTGAAATACAGGACTCTCTGAAAACATGTGGTGTGGCCGTTTCAAGATACACAATAAGTAGGCACTTCAAGAAAGATGGGCTGTATGGTCGAGTCGCTGGAAGAAAGCCATTACTACGCAAATGCCACAAAGTATCCCGCTTACAATAAGCCAAACAGCACAGACACAAGCCTCAAACCTTCTGGCACAAAGTCATTTGGAGTAATGAGACCAAAATTGAGCTTTTTGGTCACAACCATAAATGGTTCATTTGGAGAAGAGTCAACAAGGCCTATGATGAAGGGTGATTTCTGGGATGTGTGAGCTACAAAGGTACAGGAAATTTGGTCAAAATTGATGGCAAGATGAATGCAGAATGTTATCAAAAAATACTGGAGGAACATTTGCATTCATCAGCCTGGAAACTGTGCATGGGACGTACTTGTACATTCCAACATGACAATGATCCGAGACACAAGGCCAAGCCGACTTGTCATTGACTACAGCAGAATAAAGTGAAGGTTCTGGAGTGGCCATCTCAATCTCCTGACCTCAATATCATTGAGCCACTCTGGGGAGATCTCAAACGTGCCGTTCATGCAAGACAGCCCAAGAATTTACAGGAACTGGAGACTTTTTGCCAAGAGGAATGGGCAGCTTTGCCATCTGAGAAGATAAAGAACCTCATCTACAAATACCACAAAAGACTTAAAGCTGTCATTGATGTTAAAGGGGGCAATACACAGTATTAAGAACTGGGGTATGTAAACTTTTGATCAGGGTCATTTGGGTAGTTTCTGTTGTGATTATTATTTAAAAAGAGTAAACATAGTCAATTGATAATAAATGGCTTCAGCCAAAAACTAACCATGAGTGAAAGAAAAGTTTTTGTGTTATTACTCATATTCTCTGAAAAATGGCCAAGAAATCATAAATTCTGCCATTGTATGTAAACCTATGAGTACAACTATATATATATATATATATATATATATATATATATATATATATATATATATATATATATATAGAATAGAATAGAATAGAATAAAAAAATAGAAAGAATATAACCATCTTCTGAAATTTGAATTTCAAATAGAATAAATTTGAATTTGAATACATAAGAAAAGAATAGAATAGAATAGAATAGGAAAAAATAAAAAACATAGACTAATAGAATAGAAAATAATAGAATTCAAAAAAGAATAGAATAGAAAGAATATATCATTTCCCAAAATTCAAATAGAATCAATTTGAATTTGAAAATAATAGAAAAGAATTGATTAGAATAGAATAGAAAATGACAGAATAGTATAGAAAAAACAATAGAATAGACTACAATAGAAAAAATATAACCACCTTCTGAAATTCAAATTTAGAATAGAATAATTTTGAATTTGAATTGAATAAAATAGAATAGAATAGACAAATAGAAAAATAATAGAATTAAAAAAAAAACAATGAAATAGAATAGAAGGAATATAACCATTTCCAATAATTCAAATAAAATCAATTCAAATTTGAGTTTTGGAAATGGTTATATTCTTTCTATGCTATTCTATTGTTGTTTTAATTCTATTCTTTTGTATGCTATTCTTTTCTATTCGAATTTCAGAAGATGGTTATTTTCTTTCTAATTTGTTCTATTTTTTTTTATTCTATTCATTTCTATTCTATTCTTTTTTTTTCTATTCTCTTTTGTTCTGTTTTACTCTATTATTTTCTATTCTTTTATTTTCTGTTATATTCTTTTCTATCCTATTATATATTTTTTTTAATTCAAACTTGAAAACTATTCAAATTAGTAAACTATTCGAATTTGGAAAATTCAAACCTATTCGATTACGAATAATAATAATAATTAAACAAATTTAACTAAAAGAAATTTATGCAAATGATGAATCGAAATGATACGAAACAATTTTTTTCATTCTGCACATGTCTAATTAGAAGTCTGTTTAGACCCCTGATACCTCACCAAAGCCTCTCAACATGGCTCCTAAAAAATAAAAAAATAAACATTTAAAAAAGAATTAAATTTAAAAAATAATAATAATTTTAGCTCTCTGCCTGACCTCCAGAAGCCTGGTGGTGATCCCCGCAGTCAGGGAAGGCTGACATTCCTCCTCAGGGTGCAGGTTACTAGGCATGGTGGGTGTAGTGCAAGGTGGAAAGATGGGCGCCAGTCACTTTTAAACATGAACAAAGAGAGTTTTATTTCTCTTAACAGGAACAGGGGGAGAGAGGGGTAGGGCACAGGACACCCTTAGGCAAATGCAATAGCAACTTGGCAGACTCCTTTGACAGAAATAGAACTAGGAAGACAGCAATATAGAAAAAGGGCCTTTAGCCTGGGTTCACACTAGCACAATCTATGACAGGTGCCGATCACATGCGATGTCTGAGCAATGCGAGTTCAGCCATATAGTTGTATGGCTGAAATCGCATTGGATTCGCACAGAAAAAGGTGCAGGGACTTGTTTTTCCCCGCACTAGAATCGGATCGCATGGGCGTTCTCACCTATGCAATCCGATTCCTGTGCAAGTTCACAGTTCATACTGCAATCTGTGAACCAATCTGGGAGTGTCATTAACAATGTATTGACACCCGTGGCGGTTTGCAGAAGGCAGTGTGAACTGCCTGCGAGAAAGAAGCGATGCGGGAACCGGTGCTGTAATCGCCCTGGTTCCCGCATCACATTAGTCTGAACCTAGGCTTAAGCTGAATGCAGCAATCTGTATTTTGTAACAACTGCTGTCTTCTACAGCAACAACTTTACTCACAGTATCCCACTGTAGATCCTCAAGCTCAGCTCACAGCTACCTGCTGGACTCTTCAAGCTTAACTCACAGCTACCCACTGTATTCTTCAAGCTTCACCCGGACTCACAGCTACCTGCTGGATCCCTCAAGTTTACTCACAGGTGCCCACTATACTTCATGGATGTGTTCTCTCCTGAAGCTTTCCCAGCTACTTCACAGTCCCCAGCCGATGAAGAGTCTCCTCTGGTACTCCTTTAGAACTCCATTCCCTTATACCTGCCTCCGGCAACAAGAGTGGTTGACCCTCTGGCAACTTCTTACCCTTGCCTCCAGGCAGCGATCAGGCTCCCCTCAGGCCGAGCCCCTTTACATGTGGTTAGGCCCCAGGCTTCAGGCCTATACCTCAGCTGAACACCCACTCAGGCTGCAGCCCGGGTGAAAAGAACCCCGATCACCTGACTCTCTCAGAATAAATAGCCTCTCCCAGCAGCCTCTGCAGCCCAAAGAAACTCCTGCTGATTGGTCGGGAAAAGCATATTCACTCATAACCGGAATTCACTGTAATCTATCATACTAATGCCAACGGTAACAGTGCCACCTATTGACAAAAGAGAGAAATCACAGTTAAACCCAAGTTTCGGAGAAAACACATTTGATCAAAGACTACAAATTAGCCAGGCTAGTTATCACCTAGCACCACTAAATTTACTAGCAGCCCTGTTTAGGACAAGGGCGCTACAATCTCCCCCTGCCATGGAGTCTGCAAAACAAAAACATATGCTCTCAATCCTGAGAGCGGATGTCCTGGCAAAAAATGGATAGTGAAGGATAACAGGGAAGGATAAACTTTTTGTAACAAATACTTGTGGCATTCCACACGAAATAGGTAAAAATAACTTATGTACAACTAAGTGTGGCATTCCACACGAAAACAGATAAATATGACACTTTATTTACAATTACATGTGGCATTCCACACAATAGCAAGTGATAAATACAATAAGCAATAACCTTATAGCCTATCTATCTAATATTTACATGATAATGTAATTAAAGATAAACATTACTGTACAAGATTGAGATACTGTCTCTCCTCATCCGAGGAAGACGCAGAGTATATGAAGAACACATGAAAACAGTTGACTATGCAATATCAATAATATAGCATTTAGCAACACACTATAATAGAATCTACTAGTATAGCAATATCTATGCAGAATAAACATTCATATACAGTACATACCTAGAGCGTTGTCTACCTTCTTCCGAGAGTGACAAAAAGGGTGTAGAGCAAACACAGCAATATATCCTAATATGTTTACAATTCTAGCAAACAATTGTACCTAGAAATATTGACATATGAAGAAGGCCTCACTCCAGTGAGAGTGACACATTCTTCCAAAAGCATTTCAGCATATGTGAATATGAAGCTCACTTAGCAAACTATATTTGAGGTAAGAAGTTATGACTCACTCAGAGTTTCACGCTCACACCATCTGGTGGTCAGTAAAGAGAGAACAGTCCGCATGTAAACATTTTAGTCCATGAGATCCAGATTGTAGGTAATGACTTGCCCCTTTACCACAGCACAGCCTAGCTGACTAGCTAATTAAACATCTCATTGTCCTTGGAGCCCCAAAGTCCAATAGGCACTTTTCTTGGAACTGTAAGAATCATGGTCAGCATACTTTTCAGTAGGTTCCCTTGTTCCCATTAACAAACACTTGAACTATGTGCATGGCTACATTCAAGCAAGCACTTTATCCACACAAGCATCCAAGGGACTGTAATCATGATGAACTCTTCTGATCCATCTTCCAGAGCAACATAGTCCCCTTGAACATAGAAACTTATCTCAGCCTTTCTTTATCACAGCAGGTGACTGAGGTAAATTTCCTCACATGTGGATAACAAGACATGTTTACCTTCAGGAGCAACAGATCAGCATATCACTTTTTAGGGCACCTCCTGCAACTTCTGGTATCAGGAGCACAGTCCAGCAGCAAACAGCACAGGCAGGAGTGTCCTCACAACAACATGTTTCAAATGAAGAGCAGCTTCTCATGGAACTGACACAGCCGAACTGAGCATATCGCTGTGTTCCACACGGACTTGAGATCAAGATTTCAATAGCTGGATGGATTGAACTGGCTTTCCAGATGAACATTTAGTGGTGATGTAATGCTGCACATCACCTTGATTAGGCCTCTGAATAATGGCACAGTGTAGGTAGATATTACGACCATAGTCCCAGGTTTGCAGAACATTAGTATACTTTCCTGCATGTCTAGGTGACAGCTTCTTTACATCACAGTGAGCAGGAATTTTCAGGTACTCTCGAATAGCAGCATCAACCCACTGTGCCCGTTACATTGAATTTCAGCTTCCAGACTTTCTGGCACATATGGGTACAAGTGACTATACTCCTCAGCCACTTTTTTCATGACAATTAGTTGCAACTTGGACAATCTTGGCAACAGTTTATGATCCCCACAGCCGGGTAACACTTGAGTACCTAAGGCACATTTGACACGTTAGCCTTCAATTTTGTCAGGCTTTTGAGATACACTTGCGGTTAAAGAGGACACTTGCCCCGTAGCATCAGGGGTTTCAATGGGGTGAGCCCATGGCTCCTCTTCCAGAGAACTTGCTGGACAGAGAACAGGAGATGTAGATGTGGACAACTTAGACCTGATACTGGAGCTTTGGGTAGTAGACAGAACTTACCCCTCCGCACTTTCAGACCATCTCTCAGGCCAAGACACCGTGTCAGAAAACAATTGAGAGATCCGATCAAACAGGATATCAGAAGCTGACTCTGTAGAGAACTCTTCGCCAGGAGCAGACTAAACTTTGAATATGCAGCAGCAGACTTTCTGAACTCTGTTCCCTTCGTGGCTACAGATTTTAGACCACTTTCACACTGAGGCGCTTTACAGGTGCTATAGCGCTAAAAATAGTGCCTGCAAAGTGCCTGTAAAGTGCCTCTCCTCTCACTCCAGTGTGAAAGCCCGAGGGCTTTCACACTGGAGTGATGCGCTAGTAGGATGCTCAAAAAAGTCCTGCAAGCAGCATCTTTCAGGCACTGTAGGAGTGGTGTATACACCGTTCCTACAGCACCCCTGCCCATTAAAATCCATGGGCAGCTCAGCCGAAGCGCTGGCAAAGCGCCATTGCAGCAGCACTTTGCAGGCGCTTTTAATCCTTTTTTGGCCAATAGCAAGGTTTAAAAGCGCCCCGCTAGCGGCCGAAAAGCGCTACTAAAACGATGGTAAAACGCAACTAAAAATAGCGTTGCTTTACCGCCGACGCCCAGGGCGGCTCAGTGTGAAAGTACCCTTACAGTCCCAACAGGCACACTGTCCTCATTCACATCAGGCTTACCCGGCTCAGTAGTCTTCTGCCTGGGAGGTTCCACCATCAAGGAGCGTAAGTGGCCCAGACCGCAGCCACGGGAGATCACTGGTGCACCTGGCCTTGGAGCAGCCATGGTAGCTGAAGTAGAAGCAACTTCAGCAGACAGGGTTACAGTGGCAGGGACCAAAGGAGCTGGTTTTGGAGCAACGTGGGGCGACACACTTGACCCAATCCCCCTATAGCACCCATGGGGGTAAGGGCAGCAAGACTAGAAGCGGCTCCCCACAGTGCTCACAGGTGATCCAGGTCCGGACGTTAGTAGCCAGTCCAAAGCACTCTGAACATAGCAGCCCAATTGCTTCATAGCCTCCCGCCGTATTGAGCGCCAAGCTACCTTTCAGTATGTAATGCACTCCGATGTCAGTAAGGACCTCTTTCAGCCCGCCCGGGCCAGAACCGATGCCTGGTACAAGAACTTTCCAATAAGACATGGAGACTCCGAGATGCACCATGCTTCTCTGTAGCAGTATTGTAGCACGTGTACCCGTGATGGCGATGCACACAACTGCGTTTCCGTTACCTCCTCTGCAACCCCTTCAACACTGGTGTAAAGTGACGAAAGACCAGGCTGACACTCTCCCAAGAACAAAAAGACACTTTGGTTCTTCCTCACATGGTTCACAAGAATAATAACAAAGTCTCTGAGGCACACGGATATTATTTGCCACTTTTCCACAGAGCCAGACAAAACTTCTGTGTAGTTGCAGTCTGTTGCCAGGGGCGACCACAGCAAAAATAACGTTTTGCCCCACGTTAGGTGCCAAAATGTAGCACTCTCCCTGACCTCTAGAGGCCTGGTGGTGACCCCCAGTTTCAGGGAAGGCTGACATTCCTCCTCAGGGTGCAGGTTACTAGGCATGGTTGGTGTAGTGCAAGGTGGAAAGATGGGAGCCAGTCACTTTTAAAAATGAACAAAGAGAGTTTTATTTCTCTTAACAGGAACAGGGCAGGGGGGATGGGGTACAGGACACCCATAGGCAAATGCAATAGCAACTTGGCAGACTCCTTGGACAAAAATAGAACTAGGCAGACAGCAATACAGAAAAGAGGCCTTTAAGCTGAATGCAGCAATCTATACTTTGTAGCAACTGCTGTCTCCTATAGCAACAACTTTACTCACAGTATCCCACTGTAGAGCCTCAAGCTCAGCTCACAGCTATCTGCTGGACTCTTCAAGCTTAACTCACAGTTACCCACTGTATTCTTCAAGATTCACCCAAGGCTACCCGCTGAGTTCCTCAAACTCACAGCTACCCACTGGATCCCTCAAGCTTATCCCACAGTTACCCACTGTACTTTGTGGATGAGTTCTCTCCTGAAGCTTTCCCAGCTACTTCACAGTCCCCGGCTAATGAAGAGTTTTCTCTGGTACTCCTTCAGAACACCATCCCTTTACACCTGCCTCTGGCAACAAGAGTGGTTGACCCTCTGGCAACTTCTTCCCCTTGCCTCCAGGCAGCAATCAGGCTCCCCTCAGGCCGAGTTCCTTTACATGTGGTTAGGCCCCAGGCTTCAGGCCTAAACCTCGGCTGCTACTCCACACACACCAACTACTGCTGCTGCCCAGGTGAAAAGAACCCCCATCACCTGACTCTCTCTGAATAAATAGCCTCTCCCAGCAGCCTCTGCGGCCCAAAGAAACTCCTGCTGATTGGCTGAGAAAAGCGTGTAAACACATAACTTGAATTCACTGTAATTGGTGGGCAGCACAGTGGTGTAGTGGGTAGCACTCTCACCTAGCAGTAAAAAGGGTCGCTGGTTCGAATCCCAACCACGACACTACCTGCCTGGAGTTTGCATGTTCTCTCTGTGCCTGCGTGGGTTTCCTCTGGGTACTCCGGTTTCCTCCCACACTCCAAAGACATGCTGGTAGGTTAATTGGCTTCTGTCCAAAATTGGCCCTGGTATATGAATGTGAGTTGAGGACCTTGGATTGTGGGCTCCTTGAGGGTAGGAACCAATGTGAGTGTGCAATGTATGTGTAGAGTGCTTCATAAATTGATGGCACTATATGGGTACCTTAAATAAAAAATAGGGATAATTGTAGACACGCACCCACACTCACTCAGGTTGAACTGGATGGACTGGTGTCTTTATTCAACCTTACTAACTATGTAACTATGTAATCTATCATACTAATGCCAGGTAACAGTGCCACCTATTGACAAAAGAGAGAAATGACAGTTAAACCCAAGCTTAGGAAAAAACCCATTTGATGAAGACTACAAATTAGGAAGGCTAGTTACCACCTAGCACCACTAAATTTACTAGCAGCCCTGTTTAGGACAAGGGTGCTACATAATAATTTTAAAAAAAGGTAAAAAAAAAATAAAAAATAAAGTAACAAAATTAAAAACTACTGACCATGTCCACTGCATTACTGACACAGTCCACTGCCATATTGACACCATCCACTGCTCTACTGACTGACACAATTCACAGTCCTACTGACACCAGTGGTGGATCTACCAGTTCCACTGCAGAACATGTAAAAGGGATCTACTGCACGACTGTAATAAAGAGCCCTGTGATGAGAGTAAAGGGGGAAGGGCCCCCAGGCTCAGAGGGAAGGACCCCAGCCAGGGGAGGAGGGGGGCCCTTCATGGTTTCTTGTATTGGGGCCCTGAAGGTTCTAGTTATGCCTCTGATTAAAGGTATATGTATGTCTTAAATATTTAAAGTCAGTCACGTGATTTTCCTTTCAAATGAGCTGAGAATATTATTTAAGACAAATGTGGCCACCTATACTATACACCAAATGTACAACTGACTCCGTACCCTTTTATGATCCCAGTGTTCCCCTGTACTTCTCTCCTCTATGAGTCTGCTGGACCTCTTTTGGGCCTCCTATGGTCCTTCTATACCACCAATGTAGCTAATATACGCCTGCTGTGTTTTTGCTGCACCTACTGTGGGTCTGCTGTAAATTGAGCTATTGAGGAAATTACTTAAGCGACTTCAGAGATTCTGCATTGAACATTAAGAATTAATTGCTCCACAGTGCTTTCAGCTACAGAGAGATCAGTAGGAGTTTATTTTTAAACTCATTTACTGCTTGTCAATTATGTAAATATTCCATAGTCTGGCAAGAGGTTTATTTTAATTGTTTCTAATGGTCTTTTCACTAGACTATTTACTCTGTTTCTGCTCCATGCCTCCTATAGCCCCGCTTTTGCTACATCTTTTGCTATAAATTCTATATTCCTGTTTTTTTCTCTTCTGCACCACCCTAATTCCACCTTTCTCTACTGTCCATTCTTTAGCCATAATGCTCCTCCTCTTCACCTTCAATGGCCCACCTCTTCCTCTCTGTATGTCTAATGGCCTGCTAAATAACTAAGCCAACTTGTCTGGAAACAATTGCTCTCCTAATATTTATGTGCTACAAGCTTATTAATCATGTTTGCTCTTGTACAAGGTCACATTTGTTTTAGCTTTCCTTTGATTTCGAGCACCAGTAGCCATCTGTAATATCCAAGAAGGATGCTCGGGTAATAAGAACAGATAATTGATCATCTGTTGTTTGTTTTTTAATCTGTAAACACTTGGCTGATTACTTGGCTTTGGGAATAAAGCACCAACACTTGCTGACAATGTTCTGGAAGATATTCAGCAAACAAGTTAAAATATGAAACTGCTCTGTTTGTGAAACATTGACAAAAACACATGTTTTGGTAGAATCAGAAGTAAATCCGAAATAAGAATGAGACACTCTGGGGAATATTTTCAATTACTGGTGCAAATCAGACGCCCCACCCAGCGCGACTTGGCCTGCAATTTATTTATTTATTAATGGATTTACATAGTTACATAGTTAGTCAGGATGAAAAAAGACACAAGTCCATCAAGTTTGTCCTTTTTTGTTTTTATATTTGACTTTGAATAGTATGTTTCTGCTTGTGCATTGTCACCTACGTTTTTATCAATGTTCTCTCTGTATGGTTTTATTTTTAAACAGGTGCACATCTTAGATCTGGTCAAAGGCGCATTTTAAACTGTTGCAGCACTACGTATCACCACTAGAGGGCGGTATTTACAAGAAGAACCTGGCAGCTAAAATTGTCCCAATTCACAGACTGCGCCTATTCTGCACTGGATGTCCCCACACTTTGCTTTGTAAATTTGGCCATTATGTTGAATATAGCACCGCATTAATGTGCAGCAGCACAGGCATCCCTCTGCACAGGAAAGTATTTAGCAGCTTAGTTCATACACATTAACGCACTTACTGCGCAAGCATGAACGTCTACTGTACATAAAGAAAACCCTGACTGTGCACTTAAATTATCCCAAAATTGAAAATATCCTATATGTAGTAAATGCACATGCATTAAAATATCGTTACACCATATTAGAATACCAGTATTTCTCAAATATTTGTATACCACAAAAAAAAAATATATATATATATATATATATATATATATATATATATATAGGACTTTCTAGGTATCAAAGTTATAAGGCCACAGATGCCATTCCTAAAACTGATATATATATATTTTTTTTATTAACAATCCATTCAGATTGTATTAAAGAAGAAGACTGGTGCATATTGCAATCACTAGACATAGAAGTACCTCCCTATTAATTAGTAACTAGTATTTAATAGTAACATATGATATAAATATCAATATGTTTCATATTTCAGGGGGATTGATTACCGACTGGATTACAGTTCTCAATGCGTTTTATGAACCAAAGGTCTACAACTTCAGGGTAGCATGAAGGATAGGGATCTACATTGTACAAATATAATATTAGAAATATGTAAAAACTCAACACAACATTTCTATGTATTCCCATATGTAGATTGTCATACAATATACTGTATTTATATACGGTGCTCAGCATAAATGAGTACACCCCAACAGATTTGTCAGAAGACCTTTACTTTCCTTTCAGAATCAACATTTTCCATGGGACACTTTACTACAAAATACTCCCACAAATGCGGGCCATTGATTGCAACCAAGATTTGTTAATTTGCACACACAAAAAAAGTATTTTTCCTAAAAAATTCATTCAAGACCATGTTGCAAAAGTGAATACACCCCAATGAAAGTTTTAGGAACAAAGCTACATTTAAGACCCTTTCACACTGAGCCGCCCTGGGCGTCAATGGTAATGCGGCGCTATTTTTAGCGCCACTTTACTGTCGTTTAAGCGGCGCTATTCAGCCGCTAGCAGGGTGGTTTTAACCCCTCCGCTAGCGGCTGAAAAGGGGTTAAATCCACCCACAAAATGCCGCTGCAGCGGCGCTTTGCCAGTGGTATAGCAGTGCTGCCCCATTGTTTTCAATGGGCAGGAGCGGTGGAGTAGCAGCGTATTCACCGCTCCTCCACCGCTGCAAAGAAGCTGCTGGCAGGACTTTTTGTGACGCCCTGCCAGCACAGCGCCCCCGTTGTGGAAGCACTCAGGCTTTCACACTGGGTTTGCAGCTGAGGCTTTTTTCAGGCGTTATTTTTAGAGCTGTAGCACCTGAAAAACGCCTCAGTGTGAAAGGGGTCTTAGACAAAATCCTAAGAGCCCATTCACACAGGGGCGACTTTGGATCCGACTTGAAGTCGCCCCAAGTCGCCTCAAGTCGCAAGACATGATAAAATCAATGTAAGTGAATGAGAGCCATCTTAATGCACACTACTGAAGTCACTCCGACTTCTGAAAAGATTCCTGTACTACTTCAATCCGACTTCTAGGCGACTTGTACCCATTGATTTCAATGGAAGTCGCCTCCAAGTCGGATCACCGTTCATAGTGAGGCAACTTTACAGGAAGCTTACATGAAACAGAAAGGAATTTACCCAGGAACAAGAATGATGTCACAAGAGCTGATACGCTCTGATTGGCCACTTTAAAGTTACCTGTTACATGTCCTGGAGGCAACTTCAAGTCGTGTTGTAAGTCGCCCCAAGTCGCGCTGTGATTCATACTCAAGTCGTGTCCAAGTTGCCTCCCAAAGTCGCGCTGGAAGTCGTGTTGCCCCTGTGTGAATGGGCTCTAATTAACAAGAATTCAACTACAGGTGAATCTTATTATTCATTAAACAGGTGTCCAGCAGACAGTTGATTATAAAAGGGCGTTACTTAACAAAGAAAACCCCTTCCCATTTCTTGCCGTCAGCAATGGCACCACATGGAAGAGAAATGTCACAAGGCCTGAGAAAGAAAATCATTTCTTTACACAAAAAAGGTGAAGGCTACAAGAAGATCAGTAAAGCTTTCTATATCAGTCAGAATACTGTAGCAAAAGTTATATGAACATTTTACAAAGATGGAACTGCAACCATCTCACAGAGATGTCCAGGCCGTCCACGGAAGTTAACACCTCGATAGGAGCTTCTTCTGATGAGAAGGAAGTAGACTATGGCCTCTGTAGTGAGTTACTAAAGGTAGGAATTACTGTATTAGAGACTTGTACCATCATCCAGGGATCCAGAAATAACAGGATTTGGAGCCTTGTCCCCAACCAGGCTGCCACAAGAGCATGGGGGCAATTGGAATATCACGGTACAGTAAAGCAATACAATTTTAAATGATATAACAGATATAAAAAATACAAGGGATTTTATTGATACAAGAAAAAAAATCAACAATTACAGATCAAAACGTGGTAGCAGTTCATACATATCACCAGAGAAATAATTTAACCCCAGGGGGAATCACAGTAGGACAATTGATCACAGATGTCATCTTTCTCAACTAGTTTTGCGGACCTTAGCCGCTTCGTCAGGAGGGAATCTGTAATTTAGTTAACAATTTAATCAGAAAGACAATATAATTGCCAGAGGGCATAAACAGTACAAAAAACAATAAAAAAAACAGCATCATGACTGAACAAAATATTTGTATGGATAAAAGGGGGGGAAAAAAAGCAAAGCTGCTTACCCATGTCCCAGCAGACACCAGGATGCGAAGGGCCACCACCAAAGGGTGGTCCCCCGCGGCGACTCGGGGGAGCTACCAGTCATGATGAATTGAAATCTGGGTAGATAAGGCAAAAGGAATGGGTATGCTGTGGACTTAAAGCAATACAAAATAGTGGACCAGTGAGAATTCGTGGATGGAATGGTGAAGAAGGATATGAGGCTGAAATCGATAGTGAAAATTGGGGGGAAAAAGGTGAATTGAATTATGATGGAAAGTACGGTGTGCACATTGGGCAAAATGTGAGTGAACAACATCAAAATGAGTCAGTGAAAAAATACAAATGTGTAAATGCGGAGTGCAGAAGGGTATTGCACTGAAAGGGGCGTGAAGGGAGTGGGGGGTAAAGGGGTGGGGAAAAGGGGGGAGGGGGAAAGGGAAAAAAGTGGGACAAGAAAAGAGAAGAAAAACGCATAAAGTAGGACAAAAAAAGGGGAGGGGGGGAGGAAACAGGACCAAGCAGGGAGGAGGTAGGAAAGTGGACAAAGGAAGAAGGAAGGGGACAGGGGAAGGAAAAAGAAATAAAAAAGAGAAAAAGGGAAAAGGAAAAAAAAAAAAAAAGCGAGTTTGGGGTGGAGAGTCCTGACCTAAACCCAATAGAACACCTTTGGGATAAATTAGAGCGGAGACTGCGAGCCAGGACTTCACTTTCAACATCAGTGCCTGACCTCACAAATGTGCTTCTGGAAGAATCAAACATTCCCATAGACACACTCCTAAACCTTGTGGACAGCCTTCCCAGAAGAGTTGAAGCTGTTATAGCTGCAAAGGGTGGGCCAACTCAATATTGAACCCTACGGACTAAGACTGGGATGCCACTAAAGTTCATGTGCATGTAAAGGCAGGCGTCCCAATACTTTTGACAATATAGTGTACAGTATATACAGTACAAATAGATAGATAATAAATTGATAGATAGATAGATAGATAGATAGATAGATAGATAGATAGATAGATAGATAGATAGATAGATAGATAGATAGATAGATAGATAGATAGATAGATAGATGATCTGTTTATATTGCGGTGATACATACAATGGTGTCACAGCCGGGCTTACCCTTTTCCGGCAACCCCTTCAAGCTTGATTTATAAAATAGCATTTGCTAATCAAACAAGTTACCATGAGTGCAGAGTATCACTTACTTAAACAAACAGTGGCCTCCCGGTAGAGAATTGGACATGGACATGAAGTGAATGAGCAATTTCTGAGCTTCTCATCCTCATTGTCCATTCAGGAAACACAAACCACACAATGTATATCACTAACTACCAGCCATTGTTCCCACATCAGCTCCATGAATGTAGTTTTTGTTTCCTGACAGTCCATAAATGAGATATCACTGGGTGCTTTGATAGTGCACAGATCTCTTTTAATACATCTGGTCTCTCATTTCATTATCATTTTGGATTAACAGAATTACATTAAAGACGCCCTCCACTGGAGAATTGAAAAGTTGTATTTTCACAGCACACATTTCTGCTATAACATACACCTAAAAGTGTTTTGTTTTTTGTTTTGTTTTTTAGATTTTAAGGGCTTCCCTGCTGATATGCCGATTTCTAATGTTGTCTTTATTGATCATGTGCAGTAAAGAGAAAAGAGAGTTTTCATTTTCCCAAAATTCCAGCAAAAAAAATTGTGAGTGTATGCTAGAAGTCTCCTCCACCCTCAAGCTAGATTCCTCCCACTTTTCCTTCCGCCCCAGGTGCAAGTGACTCATGGGGGTTGATTTACTAAAGGCAAATTGAATGTGCACTTTGCAAAGTGCAGTTGCACTTTGCAAGAGCAGTTGCTTCAGAGCTTAGTAAATGAGCAAAAGCTCTGCTGACTTCCATCATCCAATCATGTACAAGAAAAAATGCTGTTTTTTTTATTTTCCTTGCATGCGATTGGGCATTCTTTGCAAAGTGAAGCCCTACCTCATTTACTAAGCTCTGGAGCAATTGCACTTGCAGAGTGCAACTGCACCTTGCAAAGTGCACAGTCTAGTTGCCTTTCGTAAATCAACCTCATGGAGCCTTCCACACAGATTCCTCCCATAGATGGCTTCCAGACTCTGCAACAATTTTCCAACTTGGGTGCTCCATACCTCCCAACTTTTTGAGAAAGGAATGAGGGACACCTATCAGCAAAAGTATGCAGGCATAGGACACACCCCTTGCCACGCCCCCTTAAAGGAGAATTGTACAAAAAAAAAACAAGATTGGTTAAACCCACAAGTGCTTTTTTATCACTACTATTCCTTTGTATTGGCTTTTGGATTTTACAAATGCAGCAATTTAGAGATCAGATGAAAGGTTTAGCGTTGGAAAACACTTTTTGATAGATTAAAAGTGAATTTAATATACAACTATATATATCAGACCCAAAATGAGGGACAAATGAGGAGGAATGATGGACAGAGGGACATTGCTCCAAATCAGGGACAGTCCCTCAAAATCAGGGACGGTTGGGAGCTATGGGTGCTGTACCCTCTTTGGCCAGGCAGGGTAGCTTGAGGGTTCTGAGATAAGCCCATACCAGGCTCTGGTCTACTCAGCACAAACCACTGCACACACCACCTCAGATTGCATCCTGGGGAGATGAGAGCTCATCAGGCCACTTCCCAAACATTTATATTCTCCCCGACATGCACCATTGGCCATGAACCTCTTAGCGGTTGCCAGAGGGGGCATAACTATTCATAAACCCAAGACTGTTACCGCCCCCATGACTACTGGGTTAAGGACCTCGTGACTATTGGGTTTATATTCATTAATCCAAGATTATTGTCACCCCCATGATTATTGCCCCTAGTCTGACACCCTGTGGCAGAAGCAGGGAACAGCAACAATCCTGATTTAGGCGAGGGAGCCAAGTGAAAAGAATATAAACAGATCTGGATAAAACTACTACCCAGCAGCAGGGCCAGCACAATCATAGGGCGGGTTACGTAGCCGCCTTACGGCACCAGAATGGGGGGGGGCATCAAAATCTGAATCCCCAGCCACTTGCTGGGAATCAGATTTGTAACTGCTGCAGACAGGTGCTTTTGTGTGTGTACTTTTCTAAAGCCAACAGTTGGCTTTCAATGTGGAAGTGATACAAGCGGCTGTGGAGCAACTGATCACTTCCACAACTGCTGTGATGTGTCATGTCGCCCCCCACGGGACCTCCCCGCCATGTTCACCAGGTTCTGCTGTCCTGCCTGGGAGTCCAGTGTGGTCATGGCAGGTGTCACTGGGAAGGGAGGCAGGAGCTCCCATGAGTCTCCTTCCTGTGCACAGACCAGGAATTGACCTGTATGACATCACTTCCTGGCCCTAATTTGTCAATCACCAGGATTAGTGCCCGGTGAGGCAGCTGATAGAAAAAAAATTGTGTTCTATCAGTTGCAGTGGTGTATAGAGGAGACATCCAGAGTCTAATAGACCCAGGATGTCTCATAAAGAGAACCTGTCACCTACATACTATCACATAGGGGGCTATTGGTCCCCTATGTGATAAGAATAAAGTCATGTAAAAAATAAAAATAAATAAAGAGATTAAAAAAGTTTTAAACATCTAACCACTTGCCATCCAGGCCATTTCTGACACTTCACTCCTACATGTGAAAATCTACTTTTTTTTGCTATAAAATTACTTAGAACCTTCAAACATTATATATTTTTTTAACAGAGACCCTAGAGAATAAAATGGTGGGTGTTGCAATTTTTTATGTCACACGGTATTTACGCAGCGGTTTTTCAAAAGCAATCTTTTGGGGAAAAAAACACTTTCATGAATAAAAAAAAAAGAAAAACACTAAAGTTAGCCCAATTTTTTGTATAATGTGAAAGATGGTGTTGCGCTGAGTAAATAGATACCTAACATGTCACGCTTTAAGATTGCATCTGCCCGTGGAATGGCGGCAAACTAGGTGCTTAAAATGCTTTTACAGGTTACCAGTTTAGAGTTGCACAGGAGGTCTGGTGCTAGAATTATTGCTCTCGCTCTAACGTTCATGACAATATCTCATGTGTGTGGTTCGATCACCGTTTACATATGCGTGCAGGAGTAACGTATGTGTAAGAACAGTGGGACGGGGGCACTTTCAATTTTTTATTTATTGTATTATTTATTTATTTATTTTATTTATTTTATTTTTTTTTTTACTTTTTTTTTGTACTAACTTTATTGCTAGCACAAGGGATGAATAACATCCCTTGTGATAGCATGGGCTGTGGCAGGTCCTCTTTATGGAGAGAGCTGGGGTCTATTAGACCCCAGATGTCTCCTCTGGCCTCCCACACAGCCGATCAGACACAGATCGGTCTGATCGCCTGCTTACCGGGCCTCTGGTGGCCAGGTAAACAAAGAGGCAGAGCCAGAAGTGACAAACTACTTGTCGCTCCCAGTTTCAGAGAGAGAGTTTCAGTTTTGCAGAGAGAGAGTAACGACATCAATTCCTCTCTCTCTCTGTACAGGGTCGCCATTCCCGCCGGCCGCACCGCTCCCGGACTCCGCTATGGGACCGGAGAGCCCGGGAGAGGTGCCACCTGCAGAAGTGATCGAGTGGCTAATTAGTCACTCAGATCACTTCTGCTTTACTCAGAATCGCTGGCTGAAAAGAATGATACCGGGATGATTCCTCTAGGTGCAGGCATCATCCCGGTATACCCACTGCAACGCAAGGATGTCCATTTACATACCTTGGGCGGCAAGTGGTTAAATAGACACATGAAAAGTTTTTTACAAAAATTTAGAGCCCCCATCCCCCCCACACACATATATAAAAACACACCTGCTTAAGAAAAAAGCGATTGAACTACACATGTTATATATCACTATGCACGTTGGAGTGAGGGACATCATTTTGGTACCAAAGCTCCTGTGTAACTCAAAACTGATGACCTGTAGGGGCTTTTTAAAGCATTGCCTATGAAAAAATATAGGCTACAAAATGTTTTTTTCCGTTTCATGGGCACACGCAATTTTAAGGTTTGACATGCTGGGTATCTATTTACTTGCAGCCTCATCTTTTATACTTTACCAGAAAATTGGATAATAAATTGTATGTATGTGCCCAAAAACAAAATAAAAAAAATTGACGTTAGTGTATTTTTTTTACTGAAGTTTTGAGTTTCATTAACCGCTGCACTAATATCATGCAACACAAAAACTTGGAACTACCAATTTATTCTCCAGGGTTAATGCATTCAGAAAATATATGTTTTGTGTAGGTTTGGGTTCCGAAAATAGGGGAACACCCTCAGAGTAGGCACCACATCCCAAACAAAAATTGGATTATGAGTAAAGGGAGAGGAGGGATTTTAACGGTGCAAGTTAGTTACATATAGAAAATGATTATGATATCTTATCTCTTTTTCTTAAAAAAACAATTTTATTGTTAACATTAAAAACAAGCACATATACTCATCAAATATGACAATACAATTAAAACAAAGCAAAAGTGGTCAAAATATAGGGAATGGCAGGTAGGATATACACTACATATTCATAAATAGTGGTCATTGCATACTAGCCCGACATGTTTCGCATTTGTCGCTTTATCAAGGGGTATGCAATTAAGTAGCGCGTCATCCAACACTTTTAGTAATTCTACAAAGAAAAATGGGAAGGGGGAGAAAAAAAAGGGGTTTTATATGCATAAATATACATTGTTACCATAGTAATACAACAAAAGAAAAAGAAAAACATAATGAGGTGTGTGTTGTCACTCCAAAGCATCTAAAAAAGCTTACCCCCAAAAAAGGTTGACCCTAGGTAATCTCATCAAAACCAGCAAAAACTTTTGCTGGTTTTGATGAGATTACCTAGGGTCAACCTTTTTTGGGGGTAAGCTTTTTTAGATGCTTTGGAGTGACAACACACACCTCATTATGTTTTTCTTTTTCTTTTGTTGTATTACTATGGTAACAATGTATATTTATGCATATAAAACCCCTTTTTTTTCTCCCCCTTCCCATTTTTCTTTGTAGAATTACTAAAAGTGTTGGATGACGCGCTACTTAATTGCATACCCCTTGATAAAGCGACAAATGCGAAACATGTCGGGCTAGTATGCAATGACCACTATTTATAAATATGTAGTGTATATCCTACCTGCCATTCCCTATATTTTGACCACTTTTGCTTTGTTTTAATTGTATTGTCATATTTGATGAGTATATGTGCTTGTTTTTAATGTTAACAATAAAATTGTTTTTTTAAGAAAAAGAGATAAGATATCATAATCATTTTCTATATGTAACTAACTTGCACCGTTAAAATCCCTCCTCTCCCTTTACTCATAATCAGAAAATATATGTTTTTTTTGTAGGTTTTAATTAATCTTCAGACCTAAAATGATTTTTAAAACATGTTAAAAAAATGTAAAAATGGTTTTGGGACTCCAGTGCTTAAAATACCTGACTTCCAATCCCTGACACTACGCCTACTGGGCACAGCATAGAAGATTTTGTTTGCCTCACCTGCCAGCTGCCCATAGCCAATGAAGGTAAGTGGGGAATGCACAACCGGGGGGGGGGGGGCTCATTACACACTGCCGTTGTGGAGGGGAGGGGGGTGGTGGAAAGATGGTGGGGGTGGCAAAATACACCTTCACCTAAGTAGACAAAAATCCTTGCACCGGCCCTGCCCAGCAAAACGAAATTTACTAGACACCTACAAATGTTTTCCCTTTTAGAATGTATGGGGAAAACGTTATTAACTAGAGACATGGAAAACATGTACTGTTGGGTGCCTTGAGGAGCTGAGCACAAGAAATTCATGTAATGTGCCTCTGTTTTTTAAATACAGTATATAGAAAGAAAAGTAATTGAATCTGTCACTGTATAGAATTCCTACAGCTTAGAGCTTGTTCTCTTGAAACCAACACAAACACTATAGTAAACATTTAAATCTTCTCTTCAAATACAGTCCATTGTAATGAACCGCAATAGCTGGAATGTATATCGTGTATAAGAGTATTTATAAACTGGTACATTAACAGGAAAAACACAACCATGCTGAGATTCATTGCTGTGTTTATTCTGTTCAGTATATACGGAGTCCTCATTACAGACCTTGTACATACAAAGTGCATACAGAGAAATAAATATAGACATGTAACCTAATACTATTTACATACACTGTCCGCGGCCTCCATTTAGTACAACAGGTCATGAAGACGAGATCATTTGTATAGAGGCAGCTTCCATTCATCCTGCCAATCAGTCATAAGAAGCTGACTATCCCACGGAACTCCCACAATGACACCAGACCTTTACAGATGAACTGCTGGCAATCACTGTCCTGTCCTACATGACGCAAAGTATTGTGACATATATCTACCTTCAGGTAGACACACAATGACAAATTTGTTAAGGCAGGGCAAGGTAATTATTGCATCGTCATAGCTGTCATTTGTCCATAACCTCCTAGGTCAGTTCCAGGTTCCTGCTTTTTAGCCTTGACCAAATGCAGTCTGTACCCGTGAGAAAGGGAACCCTTGTGCCCCTGATAGATTGCTGGCTGCCACTCTGGGTTTTCAGTAAATCCTGTATTATCATCGCTTGGAGTTCTGGTCACCTGTATTTTGGTAAACTTGGTGTCACCATACGCCAATTTTCTCTTAGGTAAATGAGGTATCAAGTTGGATGGGTTGAATATTATTATTATTATTATTATTATACAGGATTTATATAGCGCCAAAAGTTTGAGCAGCACTTTATAACAGACAGCACGGTTACAATACAATTCAATACAGGAGGAATCAGAGGGCCCTGCTCATTAGAGCTTACAATCTAGTAGGGAGAGTCAAGTGATACAAAAGGTAATAACTGTGGGGGATGAGCTGATGGAGAAAATAAAAGTACAGTTGTTAGGTGTGGGCAGAATAGGCTTCTCTGAAGAGGAGGGTTTTTAGGGATCGTCTAAAAGCAAACAGAGTGGGGGATAATCGGACAGATTTGGGTAGGGAGCTCCATAGGCTAGGAGAGGCTCAGGAAAAGTCCTGGAGGCAAGAATGGGAGGAGGCGACAAGGGAGCTAGAGAGCAGGAGGTCTTGGGAGAAACGAAGAGAGCGATTAGATTGGAATATTGAAACTAGGTTAGTGATGTAGCTGGGGCCAAGTTGTGGATGGCTTTGTAAGTTATTGTTAGTATTTTGAATTAAATTTGTTGGGTGAGTGGCAGCCAATGGAGGGATTGGTAAAGAGGAGGAGCAGACACTGAGCGGTTGGTAAGGTGGATGAGCCTATGTAAAGGTAAGCCAATGAGAAAGGAGTTGATATATTGCATTGTATATTGTATTGTTGTCTGGAGGTGTTTGGTGACCATTGTTTTTGAGAAAAAAAGTTATGTGAATCCCAAAATTTTGAATTGTCACTGAAATAGGAATAAAGTCAAAATCTTCCATTGTGAAGGCAATTCTCCCCAATGGGACATAGACATCACATGAGTTTTAACCATTACCTTATCGAGCCAAAACTAGAAAAAATATGCTTTTAGATATACTTTAAAGAGATAAGCAAAGCCAATCTATCCATCAAACACTGATGCCATGCTCAGAAATCCTCAGAAAGAGAAAAACATTTGCCCAAATGATATTTCTGCCCCTGGGATCAGTTGAGCTCATATTGAGATCATATTTGGGTAGAAAATTAGCCTTCTTCTTGTCAGGCAGTCATGATAAAGCCAAGGAACTATCTGCAAAAAGCCTGATTCAGTATGAAGGCCTAACAGTTGAGCAATTCTTTTAGCTGGAGGCTGGTGGCAGAATTACTGATGATAAGAAGATGAAAATGTCACTTTTCCCTATGTACCAGTCTGTGTGAGGATCGTGTGCTTGAAGCCAGTTGACACCGAAAGAGATGGAACAATGTCCAAATCTCTGTGACCATTGCCAGTAGATACACAGAGCAGATCAGTTTTAACAGCCACAGGACCTGATTAAAAACTCTGCTAGATGTGCTGTCAGTCATTGTCTTTTTGGTTGCAAGGGAATGTCATGTAGTTTGGCAAAGTCAATTTCCTAAAACAGCTAAAAGCTCCAGAATCAATGATAGCTTGAACTGAAATAGTCTTTCTGACTATATGCAAGGATGTAAATAGAGAAACATGAGCGGGACTGTTCACCGAGGTACACCCAGTCTCAGAGAAGAGGCGTATGACTTATCTGGTCTCACAAGGGAAAGTTTGAATATAATGGTCTGCCTCTCCACAGTAGAAGCACAAGTAGGACTGCCAATGATGTAATTTCTTCTAAGTAGGAAGTGGGGAGCAAAGAAGTCCAATCTGTATGGGTTCTACTTTGGATTCAGCCGATGTGCGACAGGGTATGGGTGGAGCAAGGGGTGCTGGAAGTTTCAGTAACATCCAGATCTTTCTGACCATCGTTCGGTCTAGCTGAATAGATAGATAACCAGATCAGATCTTCATGGGAACTGGGCAGCTCGCCCTTGGCTAATTTGTCTGTAAGCTTTTCTGACAGTCCAAGGCAGATTTGGTATTGTAGGGCAAACGTCAGCACTCCATTTGTGAAACCCACAGACAGTCCCCCAGTGGCCTATGGTCCTGTTGTAGTGTATGAAGTGACAGCTCATTGGGGATCATCATATAACTAGGCCATGGCTTCAAAGAAGAGCGATAATATGCACAACATTGAGCTGTCCTGATAAAGTAGACGATGAGCCTAAGATTGTGGTTCACTCAATAACAAGGACAAACCACACTTTTGTTGCCTCCAGTGAAAAAGTCCTTGGCTGGAATGTAAAGTACATACAACATGCATTTCTGAATACTCAAGTTTTACGCCAATCCCATGAAAAGTATTTTTTTTCTACTGTGGAGTAGGAACACAAGATTAATTGGGGGGAACTACCACAGTAGTACAGGTGTGGAACATTCCATCATGGCAGGTTCAGTTATACAGTAGATGGAGCTCTGGAGACTGAGGTGGCAGATGGAAGAGATGCTGCAATGAGTAACAGGATGTGACCTTCACCTTCCAACTGGGGATACCCCTCTTACAAATTCCTGACAGCCTGGTCAAAGCAGAAATCTGCTGGCATAATGAGTCCAATGGAAAGCAACTCTTTCAGCTTCAAACATGGCTACAGTATGTGATACTATCACATTCCTGGTAGAAGCCAAGGCAAGGAGGAGGTTCCATTACACCTCCTGTCCAGGACCCCCTGGAGTCAGTAACAGTCTATAGGAGGACAAGGAGTGACACTGGTGCCTGGGGTAGGTCCTGACTAGGAGGCCAGATCACAGTCTGGATAATGCTGAAATCCAGTGGATGCAGGACGCAGGACTAGAATTGTATTAATGACTACATGGCTGAATCTACTAGTGTCTTTTAAATCTTCTTGGCTTTCATTTTTAATATTGGATCTGGTGTTACCACACACCAATACCATGCAACATTTTCACAATTACATCTGCATCAATAGTATAGTTTACAGGACCTAAGAGGAAAATCACACTCTGCGAATTGTCAGATTGCAAAGATTTTTCAGGCAGCTGCATCTATAATCTATTAGAATGCAGATTGCTGGAATGGGTGGCAGGAGAGATGAGTATGACCTCTCTTCTTTGCAGGGGGCACTTTGCTTTTCATAAAGAGTGGCCACAGCCTGAGTGGTAAAAGCCAGTCCCCAGCCAGCATGCTGCAGAGAAGGATCCCTTCTTTCTGTGTGGAAGCAGTGATCTCTCTGCAGAGGTCTGGCACATCACCTACTAAGCCATACCTAGAGCTCTCTAACCATCAGGGAGCTTGGCAATCAGCGTGTCTCAGTAAGGTGGTGAGTTGGCACTCTGCAGAGAAGCAACTGCTTCACACACAGAAAGCAGGAATCCTACTCTGCAGCATGCTGGCAGGGGACAGGCTCTCCTACTCAGGCTGTGGCTGCTTTCTAAAGAAAACCAACTGTAATGCCGTGTACACACAGCCAGATTTTTCAGCCAAACTTGTCCGACGGAACGAATCCGAATCCGTCAGGACAATTCGACCACGTGTGGGCTTCATCGGACCTGTCGAAAATTTGACTTTAGATTTAGAACATGTTTCAAATCTTTCTGACTGACTCGAGTCCGGTCGAAAAATTCGTTCGTCTGTATGCTAGTCCAACGCATAGTTTCTGTCATTGACAATGGCGCACTATTCCTCCCACTGACACCATTAATGGGGCCCTATTCCTCCCATTGACATCAATAATTGACCACTATTCTTCCCATTGATACCAACTATTGGGTATTATTCCTCCCACTAATACCAACAATGGCGCACTATTCCTCCCACTGACACCAATGATGGGGCACTATTCCTCCCATTGACTTCAAAAATGGAACACTATTCCTCCCATTGATATCAATAATTGGGCACCATTCCTCCCACTGATGCCAATGATGAGGCACTATTCCTCCCACTGATACCAACAATTGGGGAACCATTATTCTCCCTAATACCAATCATGGGACATAGTTTATTCCCTCTAACACCAGGACATTTTCTACTCTCGCTGGCCACAGTGCAGCCCCCCTATAGTTTGAAGGACAGTAAACTGGCCCTTTGTTTAGAAAGTTTGGAGACCTCGGTTCTAAAGGAACAGAGAAATGTGACAGTGGTGATTTTTTCAATGTTTTTAGGACAAACAAAAATTGATTACTGTAACAGTTTAAAACGACTAAATCATAGTGTATTTTTGGATATTGTCAAGCAAAATAGTATCAAGTAAAGAGTGATAGTAATAGTACATAGTGAAATAGTAATAGAGTGTGTATGGTGTAGAAAAAATGATCCGCACTCCGGTTGTTGCTCTGAAAATGTCTTCATTTTATTGAATAGCCACAGTAAACAAACAAACATTAAGTCCGTTGACGTGTTTCAGCCTATAAAGCCTTAGTCATAATAATGTGTATGGTTTCCCTGAAAGAAAATATTTGATCCAAAATTCTGACCAGATCTCCAAAATAAAATTTAATGCAAAGGGGACACAAAGAGCAGTGGGGATATCTCATGAATGGGGTCTCACCAAGATTACAGAAGGCTCAACCATGGCCACCAATATTAAACACATTAGTTGACATGGTAGCCAAGCACAGGAAAGGGAGAGTTAAAAATCAGAAAGCAGACAGGTAATTGTGCATTACACAGGGCGCCCCATCACTTGTACAGCCAAGGCATTTTCTGTGCAAACAGGCTGATTTGCATTGTGTCAGGGAAAATATTTATTTTATCATTGCTATTGCAGGAAGCATTAGTGCTTGTCAGAAATACAGCAGCACGCTATGAAAATAAGCCGCATCCACAAACTCACCCAACCATTAACCCTATAGTTATGAGAAACTATTTCATAGCTGATGACAATTGGAAATATCCAAGCTTAACATTCACTATAAAGAGAACCTGGGAATGCTATGAACCCTTATAAAAGGAATCCAATATAATTAATTTGTTAGCGTTCTAAATTTTGTAAGCTGAACTCCAGGCAGATAAAAAATACACAAACGAATGTCCCTCTATATTCATTACATAGTTAATCACGTTGAAAAAAGACCCAAGTCCATCCAAGTCAGTTCAACCCACAGAGGAAAAAAAAACCACACACACACACAAATAGAAAACCTCCATACAGTATATACAATCCGATTCCCACAGTTGATCCAGAGGAAGGCAAAAAACACCTATAATGCATAATCCAATTTGCTCCAGAGGGGAAAAATGTCTTTCTGATCCCCAAAGAAGCAATCAGATAATCCCTGGATCAACTTTAAGGTTGAATTTGTTTTTATTAACAAAATTAGAAAATGACAGACAGTGATAATAAGTGAGTGCAATTGCACATAAACAAGATAAAAAGAAAACATTCTGCAAAGTATAAGAATAAACATACAAAGAAATGGAGAAAGATATCGCCCTTAGAGCAGTCAAAGGTGTATACCAAAAAGAAAAGCTAGGTGACCTTTAAACATTGCATGTATCATTATATTCGTGGTCCTGGATCAACTTTACCTATAAATATTAGTATCCAGTTAAATTTTGTGCATTTAGGGAAGAATCCAGTTCTTTTTTCAAAGCAATCTACTGAGCTGGACATAACCACCTCTGAAGGGAGTCTATTCCACATTTTCACAGCTCTTATGCCCCGTACACACGGTCGGACTTTGTTCGGACATTCCGACAACAAAATCCTAGGATTTTTTCCGACGGATGTTGGCTCAAACTTGTCTTGCATACACACGGTCACACAAAGTTGTCGGAAAATCGTTCTAAACGCGGTGACGTAAAACACGTACGTCGGGACTATAAACGGGGCAGTGGCCAATAGCTTTCATCTCTTTATTTATTCTGAGCATGCGTGGCACTTTGTCCGTCGGATTTGTGTACACACGATCGGAATTTCCGACAACGGATTTTGTTGTCGGAAAATTTTATCTCCTGCTCTCCAACTTTGTGTGTCAGAAAATCCGATGGAAAATGTCCGATGGAGTCCACACACGGTCGAAATTTCCGACAACACGCTCCGATCGGACATTTTCCATCGGAAAATCAGACCGTGTGTACGGGGCATTACTGTGAAGAAACCTTTCCGTATTTGGAGATTAAATCTCTTTTTCTCCAGATGTAAAGAGCGCCCCCTTGTCCTCTGTGAAGACTTTAAACTGAATAACTCACCACCAAGTTCACTATATGGGCCCCTTATGTATTTGTACATGTTGACCATATCCCCCCTTTTTTCTTCTTTTCTCAAGTGAAAATAAATTCAGTTCCTCTAATCTTTCCTCATAGCTGAGCTCCTCCATGCCTCTTATTAGTTTGGTTGCCCTTCTCTACACTTTCTCCAGTTCCCCGATATCCTTTTTGAGAACTGGTGCCCAAAACTGAACTGCATATTCCAGATGAGGTCTTACTAATGATTTGTACAGGGGCAAAATGATATTTCTCTGCTGCCCATGCCTATTTTTTTGCTCACTTTGGAAACTGCGGCTTAGCATTGCATGCTATTATTATGATCTAGCACAGGGGTCTCCAAACTTTCTAAAGAAAGGGTCAGTTTACTGTCCTTCAGACATTAGGGGGGCCGGACTGTGCCCAGTGGGAGTAAACAATGCTTGATCTTTGGTATTAGGGGGAGAAATAATTGGCGTCAGTGGGAGGATAGTACCCCATTTTTTTGTCAGTGGAAAGAATTATGCCCCATCGTTAGTGTCAGTGGAATGAATAGTGCCCCATTGCTGGTGTCAGTGGCAGGAATAATGCCTCAAGGGCCAGATAAAGGCAAGCAAAGGGCCACATCTGGCCCCAGAGCTGCAGTTTGGAGACCACTGATCTAGCAGAACACCCAGACCCTTCTCCACCATTGATTCCCCCAGTTGTACTCCCCCTAGTATGTATGATGCATGCATATTCTTAGCCCCCAAGTGCATAACTTTACATTTATCAACATTAAACCTCATTTGCCACATTATTGCACAATTTGACAGTGCATTGAGGTGGGCTTGTAAATTGGAGACATCCTGAAAGGAATATTATTATGGATGGGAAATCAATCTTTGCAGTGGGCCCCCGCAATGCAAGGTTTAATTGCTCAACCAGTCTAGGGGCAGAAGATTAAGGAGCAAATTACTTTATTTCTTGCACCAACAGGCTCCCCCTGCGACTGTGATCGCACTCCAGCCTTCTACACATACATTACAGGATTAATACAGGATTAATGTCCCTTTATCGCTGTCTCTCTCCTCATTGGACAGATGAACCACTTTAATGCCCAGCTGCCGCATACATGATTCGCTGTCTTGTACAGTGCCTTGAAAATGTATTCATACACCATTAAATTTTCCACATTTTGTCACGTTACAATCAAAAACGTGACAGAGAGAATTGAGTACTGTCCGTGATACTTTTTTTATTTGCACTAATCAAAAACACAATCAAAAACGTAAATGTATTTTATTGAGATTTTATGTGATAGACCAACACAAAGTGGCACATAATTGTGAAGTGGAAGGAAAATTATAAATGGTTTTCAAAATTTTTTATAAATAAATATCTGAAAAGTGTGGCGTGTATTTGTCCTCAGCCCCCCTGAGTCAATACTTTGTAGAACCACCTTTCACTGCAATTACAGCTGCAAGTCTTTTTGGGGATGTCTCTACCAGTTTTGCACATCTAGAGAGAGTGACATTTTTGCCCGTTCTTCTTTGCAAAATAGCTCAAGCTCTGTCAGATTGGATGGAGAGCGTCTGTGAACAGCGATTTTCAAGTTTTGCCACAGATTCTCAACTGGATTCTAATGCCGCGTACACACGGTCGGACTTTTCAGCTACAAAAGTCCGACAGCCTGTCCGACAGACTTTCGACGGACTTTCGACGGACTTGCGGCGGACTTTCTAACGAACAGACTTGCCTACACACGATCACACAAAAGTCCGTCGAATTCTTACGTGATGACGTACACCGGACTAAAATAAGGAAGTTGATAGCCAGTAGCCAATAGCTGCCCTAGCGTGGGTTTTTGTCCGTCAGACTAGCATACAGACGAGCGGATTTTTCGACCGGACTCGAGTCCGTCAGAAAGATTTGAAGCATGTTTCAAATCTAAAGTCCGTCGGATTTGAGGCTGAAAAAGTCAGTTGAAAGTCCGGAGAAGCCCACACACGATCGGATTACCAGCCAGCTTTAGTCTGTCAGCGTCCGTTGGACTTTTGTAGACGAAAAGTCCGACCGTGTGTACGCGGCATAACACATGAATATGCTTTGATCTAAACTATTCCATTGTAGCTCTGGCTGTATGTTTAGGGTCATTGTCCTGCTGGAAGGTGAACCACCCCCACAGTCTCAAGTTCTTTGCAGACTTTAACAGGTTTTCTTCTGAGATTGAACTGTATTTGGATTCATCCATCTTACCATCAACTCTGACCACCTTCCTTGTCCCTGCTGAAGAAAAGCATCCCCACAATATGTTGATTCTGCCACCAACATATCTCACGTTGGGGATGGTGTGTTCAGGGTGATGTGCAGTGTTAGTTTTTGCCACACATAGCGTTTTGCTTTTAGGCCAAAAAGTTAAATTTTGGTCTCATCTGACCAGAGCACCGTCTGCCACATGTTTGCTGTGTCCCCCACATGGCTTCTCGCAAACTGCAAACAGGACTTCTTATGGCTTTCTTTCAACAATGGCTTTCTTATTGTCACTCTTTAATGAAGACCAGATTTGTGGAGTGCACGACTAATAGTTGTCCTGTGGACAGATTCTCCCACCTGAGCTGTGGATCTCTGCAGCTCCTCCAGAGTTACCATGGGCCTCTTGGCTGCTTCTATGATTAATGCTCTCCATTCCCGGCCTGTCAGTTTAGGTGGACGGCCATGTCTTGGTAGGTTTGCAGTTGTGACCCACCTGCCCCCTAGCCTACTGAACAGTGTTGGTGCAGCGGCACGCTGTCAGATTCCCAGCATTCTGCAGTGGAACTTAGTTTGCTCCCAGTACTGGCCCTCTCTCTACTAATCCAGGGGTTTGCTGCACCACGAATTACGAAAAACAGATTCAACTACTCATATTAGTTATTATTACAAGAAAAAAGTTAATAATGCATTTATATTAAAAATACCAGGATTAGTAGTGTTGAAAAATTAACATTTCCATTAAGTCAGCTATATACATTTCGGCTAATCATTACCTACTTTTATTCTGTAGAAAAGTCATGTCAGCTGATATAAATATAAGAGGATCACCTGTGAAAATATGTGTAATTCTATCCAGTCAGTCTTGTGATGAAAGCAAACCTGCCAAACAGAATGGGCAAGCTACAGACCTCATCTTTGTCAACTGCAGATAAAGAGACCCTGTCAAACTGTAAAAAAAAATTCTATATGTTTCCCATAATAAAAAGCATCTATACTTACCTCTCCGGTGGCTGGTGTCTCCTTACTGCCCTGTTCCAGCTCTGCAGCCTCCATAAGACTCTTCAGGATTTAAGGCTTTCAAGAGTGTCAGATGGTTGCGTTTTCTTCCTCTATGTCCTGTAGTGACGTAGGGCAGCGCCTCTCAACAGGGGTGTTCTTTGGGTTCCCGGAGAATACTGCGAACACAGGACCCAGTTTGCCCTGGATCAGCACCATGAGTTGCCATGGTGTGGGCGGGTTGGCCACCAGCACCATAAGAACCAATAATGCTCTAGAGCAGTATGCACAGTGCCATGCTATGGTTGTTGTGAAGATCCCCTGTTCAGTAGTACTCCCAGCTGTTCTGATCCCCCCGCTCAGTAGTAGTCCCAGCTTTGCTGATCCCTCGTTCAGTGGTACCCCCATCTCTGATGATCCCCCCGCTCAGTAGTAACCCCCAGCTCTGCTGATCCCCCGCTCAGTAGTATCCCAAGCTCTGCTTATCCCCTGCTCGAAAAGAAACAAATGTTCCTGCGCTCAAAGGATTGTCGTAGGGTAAATTAGAGAAGAAGATCTTCACACATCATGCCACCGCATCAGCTGTGCTGCCACTCTCAACAGGTCAGGGGAAACCCAGAGGAAATTCTCAAAGAAGACAGGGACAGAGGGCACACCAGCCTTCTGATGAAGAGGGGACACCCTTCTAAAAACATTAGCTTTCTTTGGACATTCATCACACTTACGTTTACTGGCCAGCAGATCTTGCTGGATGATGCAAATGATGGACTTTTTATTATCTGCCTAATGTTATCACTCGTTTGTGAGTATGCAATTTTACTTTCAAATAAATTCAAGTGTTGCAAAGGTGATGCGCAAGGCTGGTGTGCCCTCTGTCCCTGTTTTCTTTTAGAATTATCCCCTGCTCAGTAGTAACCCCAGCTCTGCTGATCCCCCACTCTAGTAACCCCCAGCTCTGCTTGTCCCCTGCTCAGTAGTAACCCCCAGCTCTGCTTATCCCCTGCTCAGTAGTAACCCTCAGCTCTGCTGATCCCCCTCTCTCTCTAGTCCTCGCTCAGCTCCCACTATATAGCACACACACTGTGAACCCCATGTGATATCTGCTAATTTCTACTGCTCCAGTCCCCCAGCTTGCTGATCCAATCTGATCTGATCCAAAGCCAAGAGCAGTAAGGACATTTGTGAGTTAAACCAGTATTAGTTTGTTTGAAATGTTTGCAAATGGATTAAAAAAAAAAAAATCACATGTACATAAGTATACACAGCCTTTGCCATGACACTGAAAATTGAGCTCAGATGCATCTTGTTTCCATTGATCGTCCTTGAGATGTTTTAACAATTGGAGACCACCTGTGGTAAATTCAGTTGTTTGGACGTGATTTGGAAAGGCACATACCTGTCTATATAAGGTCCCACAATTTACAAGAATTGTCTGTACACCTCTGAGACAGGATTTCATCGAGGCGCAGATCTGGAGAAGGGTACAGAAAAATTTCTGCAGCATTGAAGGTCCCAATGAGCACAGTAGCCTCCATCATCCATAAATGAAAGACGTTTGGAACCACCAGGACTCTTCCTAGAGCGGCCCGCCTGGCCAAACTGAGCAATCGGGGGAGAAAGGCTTTGGTCAAGGAGGTGACCATGAACCCAATGGTCACTCTGACCTCAAACTGGGACCTCAGACTGGGGCAAAGGTTCATCTTCCAACAGGGCAACGACCCTCAAGCACACAACCAAGATAACAAAGGAGAGGCTGCGGGACAACTCTGTGAATGCCCTTGAGTGACCCAGCCTGAGCCCAGACTTGAACTCGATTAAACATCTCTGGAGAGATCTGAAAATGGTTGTGCACCGACGCTCCCCTCCAACCTGATAGAGCTTGAGAGGTACTGCAAATAAGAATCGGAGAAACTGCCCAAACATAGGTGTGCCAAGCTTGTAGCATCATACTCAAAAAGACTTGAGGCTGTAATTGGTGCCAAAGGTGCTTCAACAAAGTATTGAGCAAAGGCTGTAAATACTTACGTGATTTTTTTAGTTTTTTATTTTTAAAAAAATTTCAAACTTCTGTCACATTGTCAGTATGGGGTATTTTTTGTAGAATTTTGAGGGAAATAATTAATTTAATCAATTTTGGAATAAGGCTGTAACATAAAAAAATGTTGAAAAAGTGCAGCGCTGTAAATACTTTCCAGATGCACTGTATATATACAGTATCTCAGAAAAGTGAGTACACCCCTCACATTTTTGTAAATAATTTATTATAGCTTTTCATGTGACAACACTGACGAAATGACACTTTGCTACAATGTAAAGTAGTGAGTGTACAGTGTATTGTAAAATAACAGCCATTAATGTCTATACCTCTGGCAACAAAAGTGAGTACACCCCTAAGTGAAAATGTCCAATGTGGCCACCATTATGTTCCAGCACTGCCTTAACCCTTTTGGGCATGGAGGTCACCAGAGCTTCACAGGTGCCAGTGGAGTTCTCTTCCAGTCCTCCATGATGACATCACAGAGCAGTGGATGTTAGAGACCTTGCGATCCTCCACATTTCATTTGAGGATGCCCCACAGATGCTCAATAGGGTTTTGGTCTGGAGACATGCTTGGCTAGTCCATCACCTTTACCCTCAGTTTCTTTAGCAAGGCAGTGGTCATCTTGGGGGTGTGTTTGAGGTTCTTATCATGTTGGAATACTGTCCTGTGGCCCAGTCTCTGAAGGGACGGGATCATGCTCTGCTTCAGTATGTCACAGTACATGTTGGCATTCATGGTTCCCTCAATGAACTGTAGCTCCCCAGTGCCAGAAGCACTCATGCAGCCCCAGACCATGACTCTCCCACCACCATGCTTGACTGTAGGCAAGACACACTTGACTTTATACTCCTCACCTGGTTGCCGCCACACATGCTTGACACCATCTGAGCCAAATAAGTTTATATTAGTCTCATCAGACCACAGGACATGGTTCTGAAAAATCTAGACAAAAGCCTAGAAAAAGAAAAACAAATGCAGCCAGCACATCTAAGGATTGGTATAGCTGCAATATATCACATTAATAAATACATACATGCAATAATAAATACATACTGGAAATATAAACATATAACAATAAATAGTTTAGTGCCACTTTAAAGTCCCAGTCCAGCAGAAACATTTATAGTAGAACCTCCAGCCCATTCTATTAGTTCCTATAGGGTCACTTTAACCCTTTACTACTTGATAAAGGATGGCAGTCCATACAGTAGAGGAGGATTGATCTGATGAGTCCTGCCTCTTCCAGGGACCTCTATGGAAATGCTGGGACTGTCCCTGGAAGCAGACTGAGTGGGGTCAGGGAGGGGAATGGCATCCTTTGCAGCATCCAGAGTAAAGTGATATTAGATCTGACTTCACCTAAGAGATATTCTGAAGTGTGCTCAGCCAATCAGCACAGGCGGCCCCCCCTTCTGAAGCACGTGACGTGCAGGGAGACTATAAATCCATCCCCACCGCTCTGTGCCTTGGCACTCAGTGTTCTTCATGTGGATCGGAGCACATCTGTCCTCCAGGCTGTGTGTGGACTGAGGATTACATCGGAAGGAGTGCGCCCCTTGGATGTGTATGTGTGGACAGAGGTGACCCCCACAGCTCTCTGCACCCCCCCTCAGCTGTGTCCCCCCCCACCACCACCTCCCCCCTGGACCAGCTGCTGTCACAGGAGCCCCCATGTCTTCATTTGACTCTCCGCAGTTGTTGATGGTGTGTGTTCCTTGGATTCCTCAGCCGGATCTTTACCCTCACCATTATTCCCGCTACTGATCGGGACATTCGGGGCTACTGCTACTGCTGGCGACATTCTTCGGGCTAAGGACAAGTTGTATAGGAGGACATCTGGACAGGTCACTTATAGTCGGGAGATCGGATTCATGTCCCTCAAGGAGAGGCCACACAAACGGTAAGATCCCTGAACTCTGCAACATTGTAACTACAAATTGCAACAATGTAACCAACTAGAAACTGCAACATTGTAAGTACAAACGGCAATATTGTCACTACAAACGGCAATATTGTCACTACAAACGGCAATATTGTAACTAGAAACGGCAACAATGTAACTACAAAGTGCAATATTGTAACTAGAAACGGCAATAATGTAACTACAAAGTGCAATATTGTAACTAGAATCTGCAATATTGTAACTAGAAACTGCAATATTGTAACTACAAAGTGCAATATTGTAACCAATTAGACACAGCAATATTGTAATCAGCTTGAAACTGCACCTTTGTATACCCAACTGGACACTGCAACACTGTAATAAGCTAGAAACTGCAACATTGTAACCAACTTACTATTCCCCCGCAACGTTCCATTCTTAAAGTGACACTCCACTTTTTTTGTTACTGATACAGGGCATCCAGATCATCAACTCTGTGAATAGAATATATATAAGCGCTGTTAAAGCGATCCTGTCCAATAATTCAAACTGATCTAAACCCGAAAAGCAAATTAGATTTAATTGCCGCTCACTAATCCTAATGACCCGTACACACAATCCGAATATCGTACGAAAACTGTCGTCCGAGGAAGAATCGTACGATTTTCGGATCGTGTGTACACTACTTTCGAGAGGCGATCACGACAGTTCATCCGATATTATTCGATCGGATAAGCATGAACATTTTCCTTGTACGATACCAGATCGTACGATTTTCGTTTAGTCAGTACAGTTGTCGTCCGAAAATACAATACTAATATATTACAACACATGACATCACTTCCCATTTTTTTTTTTCTGTCGTACGAGAATTTTCGTGACTTTATTTACCTATTCAATTTCTACTTGCGACTATTAAGGGAAAAAGCTCGTACGATCTGTCGTACGATATTCGGATTGTGTGTACGGGCCTTTAGACTGCTTTCACACTGAGTTTTTGGAGCACTTTTGCGTTAAAAATGTAAGTGCCAGAAAAGCTCAAGGAAAAATGCTTCCCTTAAAATTTTATGTATGCGCTCACACTGGGACGTTGTGCTTCCGTTGCGGCGTAAAAAATCCCGCTTGCCACATTTTTGGAGCATGTTTGGTCAGTTAAAAAAAAAATCTCACTGAAAACGCACCTCCCCATTGAAATGGAAAATGCAGCGAAAACAAGGGAAAAAAATGCATCTAAATAGCCTAAAAAATGCACATGCGATGCATTTGTGGTGCAGTTTCCGTATTTATTACTGCAAAGTTTGCTAGAAAGGGTATATAGTAGTGTGCAGGGTGTTCATCCATTATTTTGAGTGCAGTTGTTTTAGTCACATATCCTTTAAAAAAATGCACCGTAAACGCTGAAAATTGCAGCAAAAAAATGCTCCATTAACACCTAGGCATTTTACAGGCAGCTTTGATGTGAATGAGTGGGAAAGAAGATGTAGCAGCTTTTTTTTTTTTTTTTTGGTTTTATTTTTTTTTTTACGCTTTTTTCCTTATGGTGGCCACACACACGTTGATTTTATTTTGTTTATTTATTTTTTTAATCGTATCAATGTGCTATTTGATCAAAACAATCGAATCTGCAAACAATCAAATAGAATTAACTTCTCTAGACTCAATGTAGACTTCATTTATATTGGAGGTGATCTGATAATATTGATCGTTTTATATCAGTCAACAGCGTCAAGAATCTTAGGGAATATGATCATATTTCGAATGATCAGATTATAATATATAATATACAATATATATAGTACATTGACATCAGTCCCTGCCCTCAAGGAGCTTACAATCTAAGGTCCCTAACTCACATTCATACATACGCATAGTAAGGGCAATTTAGATAGAAGCCAATTACCCTACCACTATGTCTTTGGAGTGTGGGAGGAAACCGGAGTACCCGGAGGAAACCTACACAGGGAGAACATGCAAACTCCAGCAGGTGGTGCCGTGGTTGGGAATCGAAGGTGGTTGTGGACTATCAATAGATTATTCCTTTCAGAAGAGATCTATCAGAAAAGAAACTGATCATTTATGGAAACGTATATGGCCACCATTAATTTTCACCAGCCAGTAACACATTTCCTGTCTTAGCCTCCTTTTTCGCCTGAGTGGTGTGTTTTCCAGGCGTTTTTTTTAAAGTGGTTTTCCGTGTGTAGGGAAATGCGGAAAATGCACAACAAAATGTTTAGGTGTGAAGGGGGGCTTCTGGGGGGGCTACACTCACTCCTCCACCGTACCGTATGGAGGGGCAATGGAGCCACCCTTGGACAGCAGCATTGTTACCCAGTGCATAGGTTAGTGATAGGTGGACTAGTAGATTAAGATGGACTTTACATAAGTGACCAACATCACTTTTTATGCAGCTTATTTTTTTTTCCTTTTGGGATAAAGATTTTACATTATAAATGTTGACCCCTGTCAGTGGTAATTGGTTTGTCTCATCCCCTGAGTAAAACCCACTTTTACTGGACAGCTTGATCTGTTAAAGAAGTTGAAAAATAAGACTTACCAGCAGGATCACCAGGAGAAAATGAAGGGGGGGGGGGGGGGGACAAATGCAGCCACCACATCTAAGGATATGTAAGATACAATATATATAACATTTCTGTTATTGGGTTTAGATATGCTTTGAATATGATTAGTTATACTTACCTATCTGGTAGATGGCCACCCCTTCAATCTGTACCCTCTCAGAGATAGGACCACCTCTATCTGAGAAAAGGTGGTCAGGGCGCACTGTGGTTTCTCCCATAATTCTAAGACACAGAAGAGATAAAGTGGTCAATGGATACTACCACAACGTGTAGAGAGGGGCAGATTATCACTTGGAAGTGTTAGATACTACCACAACGTGCAAAGGGGGGGTAGGTTATCACTTGGAAGTGTTGGATACTACCACAATGTGCAGAGGGGGGCAGGTTATCACTTGGAAGTGTTGGATACTACCACAATGTGCAGAGGGGGGCAGGTTATCACTTGGAAGTGTTAGATACTACCACAATGTCCAGAGGGGGCAGATTATCACTTGGAAGTGATGGATACTACCACAATGTGCAAAGGGGGGACAGGTTATCACTTGGAAGTGTTGGATACTACCACAACAAGCAAAGGGGGATTAGGTTATCACTTGGAAGGGTTGAATACTACCACAATGTGCAGAGGGGGGCAGGTTATCACTTGGAAGTGTTAGATACTACCACAATGTGCAGAGGGGGATGGGTTATCACTTGGAGGTGTTGGATACTACCACAACGTGCAGAGGGGGACGGGTTATTACTTGGAAGTGTTGGATACTACCCCAACGTGCAGAGTGGGGCAGGTTATCACTTGGAAGAGTTGGATACTACCACAATGTGCAGAGGGGGGCAGGTTATCACTTGGAAGAGTTGGATACTACCACAATGTGCAGAGGGAGGCAGGTTATCACTTGGAAGAGTTGGATACCACCACAATGTGCAGAGGGGGGCAGGTTATCACTTGGAAGAGTTGGATACTACCACAATGTGCAGAGAGGGGCAGGTTATCACTTGGAAGAGTTGGATACTACCACAATGTGCAGAGGGGGGCAGGTTATCACTTGGAAGTGTTAGATACTACCACAATGTCCAGAGGGGGCAGATTATCACTTGGAAGTGATGGATACTACCACAACGTGCAAAGGGGGGACAGGTTATCACTTGGAAGTGTTGGATACTACCACAACAAGCAAAGGGGGATTAGGTTATCACTTGGAAGGGTTGAATACTACCACAATGTGCAGAGGGGGGCAGGTTATCACTTGGAAGTGTTAGATACTACCACAATGTGCAGAGGGGGATGGGTTATCACTTGGAGGTGTTGGATACTACCACAACGTGCAGAGGGGGACGGGTTATTACTTGGAAGTGTTGGATACTACCCCAACGTGCAGAGTGGGGCAGGTTATCACTTGGAAGAGTTGGATACTACCACAATGTGCAGAGGGGGGCAGGTTATCACTTGGAAGAGTTGTATACTACCACAATGTGCAGAGGGAGGCAGGTTATCACTTGGAAGAGTTGGATACCACCACAATGTGCAGAGGGGGGCAGGTTATCACTTGGAAGAGTTGGATACTACCACAATGTGCAGAGAGGGGCAGGTTATCACTTGGAAGAGTTGGATACTACCACAATGTGCAGAAGGGGCAGGTTATCACTTGGAAGTGTTGGATACTACCACAATGTGCAGAGGGGGGCAGGTTCTCACTTGGAAGTGTTAGATACTACCACAACGTGCAGAGGGGGGCAGGTTATCACTTGGAAGTGTTAGATACTACCACAACGTGCAGAGGGGGATGGGTTATTACTTGGAAGTGTTGGATACTACCCCAACGTGCAGAGGGGGGCAGGTTATCACTTGGAAGTGTTGGATACTACCGGGGACCGTAGTTGGGCTGGCTGTCTGCTAGATCAGTGAGTGTACCTAGTGTAAGGTAGCAACAGGGTCACATTAGAGGAAACTTTTTTTTTTTTCCTGAGGGACTTGCAAGATGCAATATATAATATTTCTGTTATTGGGTTTGGATATGCTTCAAACATGATTAGTTATACGTACTTATCTGGTAGATGGCCACCTCTTCAATCTGTACTCTCTTAGAGCTATGACCACCATCTATCTGACAAGAGTTGCCTGGTCCCCCAGTGCGCACTGTGGTTTCACCCATCATTATAAGACACAGTTGAGACATAATGGTCAATGGAATGAAACCACAATGTTCAGAGGGGGGCAGGTTATCACTTGGAAGTGCTGGATACTACCACAATGTGCAGAGGGGGGCAGGTTATCACGTGGAAGTGTTGGATACTACCACATTAAGCAGAGAGGGGGGCAGGTTATTACTTGGAAGTGTTGGATACTACCACAGCATGCAGAGGGGGGCAGATTATCACTTGGAAGTGTTAGATATTACCACAATGTGCAGAGAGAGGGGCAGGTTATTACTTGGAAGTATTGGATACTACCACAATGTGGAAGTGTTGGATACTACCACAACGTGAAGAGAGGGGCAGATTATCACTGGGAAGTGTTAGATACTACCACAATGTGCAGAGGGGGGCAGATTATCGCTTGGAAGTGTTGGATACTACCACAACGTGCAGAGGGGGGGGCAGATTATCACGTGGAAGTGTTAGATACTACCACAACGTGCAGAGGGGGGCAGGTTATAACTTGGAAGTGTTGGATACTACCACAACGTGCAGAGCGGGGCAGATTATCACTTGGAGGTGTTGGATACTACCATAACGTGTAGATGAGGGCAGGTTAAGAAGTGTTGGCTACTACTAGGGGCTGTAGCTGGGCTGGCTGCCTGCTAGATCAGTGAGTGTACCTAGTGTAAGGTAGCAACAGGGTCACATTAGAGGAAACTTATTCTGAGAGACATAGATATTGGTATTGATACTTCTCCTTCTGAAAATACTTGTTTCCTGGCTGCCATAGTTATCCTCTTGGATCCCTTAACTAGCATTCAAATAAGGATGCCTGACGTTAACAGATGTGCATACTAGTTTCAGGTCATTTACTCAGACCTTACTGAACCTTGATGGTCAATAGACTAGCATCTTCAGAAGGGGGTTTCTGAGTCTCGTTAAGTTACTAGTGGTAGAGAATTGTTCCAGTTTTGCACAGTGCCAGCAGCAATCTACAATTATCTCTGGAAGGTTCAGGTGTATGAATAGTAGCATAAATGTGGCAGGAGCTGTTGTCTACAGAATGCACATTGACATTTGTGTACGGAATGCTTACATAGACACAGTACTGCATGGTTATATAAGGTCTATGTCTGAAGAGTGATTCTTCTTTTGGTGATTGCAGTGGTAAGGTTTCCATTTCCCTGCTGGCCTGGAACACTGCAAAACCTCACTCGCTAGCTAGGGAGCGACATCTCGCTGGTGGAGAGGCGGAGAGGGAGCGACTCCACAAGAAAAGGTCTTGTAGGCTACATTACACTATAGTCTCCTATGTTTGGTTTATTTAAATGCAGGAGAAAGTTTATACTTCGTATGCCTCCCAGATCATGTTCTCCTGTATTGAAATGTACTTGTGTTTATTTGCATTTAGAAGCGTTCAGAGTATGGCATTTGCCATGAATGCACAGAATTCCATATGCTTTAAATGCACCTGAATGCATCCACAGTATGTGTTTAAAAATGTTCTATAGAAGAAGTCACCAGAACTCACTTGTACATCAAAGAGACTGTGTCGCCTTGAGGAAGGGATCCTGAGAGGTACCGAAACGTTGGCTATATTTGATGTACGTTGTGATGTGACACAGATTAAACCATGAAAATCTTTGATCTTTGGAACAAGTGAGTGCTGGTGACTCTTCTTCTGTTGCACAGCTCCATCCTCTGATGTCATTATTATTATTATTATTATTATACAGGATTTATATAGCGCCAACAGTTTGCGCAGCGCTTTACAACATGGGGCAGACAGTACATTTACAATACAAATCAATACAGGAGGGATCAGAGGGCCCTGCTCGTTAGAGCTTACAATCTAGAAATTATGAGCACCATCTAATCCTACTGATCACAGCATTGTATGGAATGCAGCCTTGACCTATATTAATTTATAGAAATGTCCTATAAACGCTTGGATGTCATTCTCTGTGTGAATGAGGCCTTCATGATTTGGTTGCAGGTGAATTGTTGCCAGCAAAAGGCTCGCTCATCAGGTGTAGCGCCACAGGTCACGTTTACATGTCTGTAAGTACATGTCCTCAAAGGATGTCCATCAAAAACTGGATGTCTCCCACAAAGCACTATGGATACTACTTCTCCCTTCCCTCCTGTGCTCTGAGTTGTGGGGGGAACCTTAGGCGTCATCATCACAATGCAGGACTTTTAACCCTGCATTGCATGTAGAGGAGGCAGGCATGCAACCCCCGTCCAGGAGCACTTCATAGAGGAGGTGTAGTTGGAGTGGTCTCAAAGATGGAGGGATCTTACAGGAGCGAGGAGTTAGGTAAGTATTTCTCCTTATTCCTGCAAAACTGGACCTAACTTTAGAGCACTTTGTTGCAGCCATTCTCAAACAGGGGTTCCATAAAAACCTAGGGTCCCTCCAAAGTTTGCTGGCAGTTCCTTGAGCTATGGCTGATTGACCTCCTATCTGATGGTGCCTTCACAGATTGGGGACCAAAGCCACTTGAAAGAGCCAGCAACGTTACACCAATTATCTTTTAAAGTGGTGTTTCGGACGAAATTATACTTTTTAAATAAAAATACCCCTATAATACACAAGCTCAATGTATTCTAGTAAAGTTAGTCTGTAAACTAAGGTCTGTTTTGTTAGTTTATAGCAGTAGTTTGTTATTTATAAACTTACAGCAGGCCGTGGCCATCTTAAGTCTGGGCATCTAAAGCCAGACTGTATTTCTTCTTGGATCTCATCCTTGCAGATCTCGCACATGCTCAGTGCAGCACAAGCAGTGTAATAGATTTCAGGTCAGGTTTCCATAGCAACGGCAGTGTCAGAAGAAGTTGCCGCCCCTTCCTAGAAGGCATTGCAAACAGGAAATGATGCGATGGGCCACGGCCAGGGAGGAGGAAGTGAAAAATGAATACAGCAGGTATATACAGTAAGTGCTGAGAAAACATTTTTTAAATATCCAATTCGTTTACAGTGCACAGTTTAGTGAGGGACGCTGAAGAGTTGTAAAAGTGGGTGGAACTCCACTTTAAGATGCCTGTAAGAGTAACACTCTGACCACCAATGTAAAGGAGCACTTTTCCGACTGACCACCAGTGTAAGGTGCATTCTTCCCATTGACCCTCAATGTAAGAGGCATTCTTCCCAGTGATCTCCAATGTAAGGGACATTCTTCCCTCTGACGACTCATGTAAGGGACATTCTTCCCACTGATGACTAATTGTAAGGGACATTCTTCCCACTGATCACCAATGTAAGGGGCATTCTTCCCACTTACAACTAATGTAAGGGACATTCTTCCCACTGATCACCAATGTAAGGGACATTCTTCCCAGTGACCACAAATGTAAGGGACATTCTTCACACTGACAACTAATGTAAGGGTTATTCTTTCCAGTGATCACCAATGTAAGGGACATTCTTCCCATGGACCCCCAATGTAAGGGACATTCTTCCCATTGTCCCCCAATGCAAATGTCATTCTTCCCAGTGACCGCTAATGTAAGGGGCATTCTTCACACTCACAACTAATGTAAGGGACATTCTTCCCACTGATCACCAATGTAAGGGGCATTCTTCCCACTCACAACTAATGTAAGGGACATTCTTCCCACTGATCACCAATGTAAGGGACATTCTTCCCAGTGACCACAAATGTAAGGGACATTCTTCACACTGACAACTAATGTAAGGGTTATTCTTTCCAGTGATCACCAATGTAAGGGACATTCTTCCCATGGACCCCCAATGTAAGGGACATTCTTCCCATTGTCCCCCAATGCAAATGTCATTCTTCCCAGTGACCGCTAATGTAAGGGGCATTCTTCACACTCACAACTAATGTAAGGGACATTCTTCCCACTGACCACCAGTGTAAGAGATATTTTTCCCACTGACATCTAGTGTAAGGGGCGTTCTTCTCAGAGACCACCAATGTAAGGGGCATTCTTACCAGTGATCTCCAATGTAAGGGCATTCTTCCCATAGACCTCCAATATAAGGGGCATTCTTCCCACTAACCACTGATATAAGGAGACTACCAATGTAAGAGGACATTCTTTCCACTTAGCACTGATGTAAGGGGCATTCTTCCCATGGACCCCCAAAGTAGGAGACCTTTATCCCACTGACCACCAATGTAAGGAGCATTCTTCCCACTGACCACCATTATAAAGGGCATTCTTCTCACTGACCTTTGATTAATTGGTTTTAGCAGGGGTTCCCTTAGACTTGAAAATGAAATCATGGGTTCGTCTAGAGCAAAAGTTTGAGAAAGGCTGCTCTAGAGAATAAAAATAAACCTCAGCTGATTATTCTTTAAGCAGTAGCGCTAGGTTTCCTTTGTACAGACCACTCTTTTCTGTATACGGAGCATTTTTAGTTCATATGCTCTACAGCCGGCGACCCACAACAGACATTTGCCACCCCAAACACAGACAAAAGTTGTAAACATGACAAGAAGCTGCGTTATAATTACCCAGTGGGCAGAGAAATATTTTGCCTGAGGTTAAAGTGAAAGCAAGCCATGCATTGCTAATAGATTAACAAATCCTGCAGCTCGCAATGTCAAACAAAGCCCCCTGTTGGCTCTGCAGCTGCTGTAGAACTACAAATCCTAGCATGAGTACAAGGAGTTCTAGGTGGGAACAGACGGGGAGCCAAAGGTTGCCTATAATGTATTATCTCTTCCATGAAGACTTAATGTATACACGAGGAGGGTTGTCACTCATAGCTGCACCCCTGTCAAGATGTTATCAGGTATTGTGGATGCCTCGGGCTCCTCGCTGCATGATGTCCCCAGTGGAAGAATCAATGTGTGGTCTCCGCTCATTGGTATGAGTCCATCTCTGTATGCATTACTGGCCTCTGCAATGACAAACACATGCCTGATTAAACAAACGCACATTGCCGGTTTGAATCAACACATCACTATGCATTAATCTCTCATCCTCACTTGTTTCCAGCCCAGTGTTCATATTTTCACTAGCTGTGCCACATTTTGCCTATTTAATGGACTGGTTTCTAGGTTTTCCCTCTAGTGGTTATTAGTATCAGACAGTGCAGTCAACATTGTTGCTGAACACCTGCTGAGATAAAATGAATAACAGAATAAGCTAGACAGTGTGGCAACCAGGACTCACACCAAAAATTTGCAATATGATAAGGTACAGAAAAAGAATACGCACTTTGCTGGACTACTAAGCAGGACATGGAGTCTGTATTATGAAACAAGAGGCTGTCCATGTAAATATATCATTGAAAACTATACACAGAGCCAGAAATAAGATAATTTAATATTTTGACATAATGCTGATATTACTCACCTGTTTCTAAACTCGAGATTCATTTTATTATTTTAGAGCAGGCTTTCTTAATCAGGGTTCCATGGAAACTTATGCCGCATACACACGAGCGGACTTTACGGCAGACTTTGCCCGGCGGATGGGATTTCGTCAGACAATTCGATCGTGTGTGGGCTCCAGCGGACTTTGTTTTCTCAAAAGTTGGATGGACTTTGTTGTTTCAACTCTATCCGACGGACTCGAGTCCGGTCGAAAAGTCCGCTCGTCTGTATGCTAGTTCGACGGACAAAAAGCCACACTAGGGCAGCTATTGGCTACTGGCTATGAACTTCCTTATTTTAGTCCGTTCGTACGTCATCACGTACGAATTCGACGGACTTTGGTTGATTGTGTGTAGGCAAGGCCGCCGGGCAAATCTGCCGTAAAGTCCGCTCATGTGTACGCGGCATTAGGGTTCCTCCAGAGCAGCCTTTCTCAACCTTTTCAACACAGAGGAACCCTTAAAATAACTATCTGGTCCCAGGGAACCCCTGCTAAAATTGACTACATCTACAACTCATGTTACATTATTGTGATGGTCAGTAGGAAGAATGCTACTTATACTTGTGGCCATTGAGAAAAATGACCCCTTTATAGATAGCTAAAAGGATCAATGGTGTTGGTGGGAACTTATCTGAACTTATGTGAACTCTAAAGTTCCATGGAACCCTGGTTGAGAAACCCTGCTCCAGATGTTCCTGGGGGTTCCCTGAACAAGGAGCAGTTTCTGTCTCTCAGATAAGTTCCCAGGGACATTGATTATTTTAGTCATCTCTAAGAGGATTCTTCCCATTGACCACCAATGTAAGGGACATGCTTCCCATTGACCACCAATGTAAGGGACATTCTTCCCATTGACCACCAATGTAAGGATCATTCTTCCCATTGACCACCAATGTAAGGAACATTCTTCCCATTGACCACCAATGTAAGGAACATTCTTCCCATTGACCACCAATGTAAGGAACATTCTTCCCATTGACCACCAATGTAAGGAACATTCTTCCCATTGACCACCAATGTAAGGAACATTCTTCCCATTGACCACCAATGTAAGGAACATTCTTCCCATTGACCACCAATGTAAGGAACATTCTTCCCATTGACCACCAATGTAAGGAACATTCTTCCCATTGACCACCAATGTAAGGAACATTCTTCCCATTGACCAGCAATGTACGGAACATTCTTCCCATTGACCACCAATGTAATGCACATTCTTCCCATTGACCATCAATGTAGGGGACATTCTTCATAGTGACCACCAATGTAAGGAACATTCTTCCCATTGACCACCAATGTAAAAGACCATTCTTCCCATTGACCACCAATGTAAAAGACCATTCTTCCCATTGACCACCAATGTAAAAGACCATTCTTCCCATTGACCACCAATGTAAAAGACCATTCTTCCCATTGACCACCAATGAAAGGAACATTCTTCTTATTGACCACCAATGTAAGGAACATTCTTCCCATTGACCACCAATGTAAAGAGCATTCTTCCCATTGACCACCAATGTGAGGAACATTTGCAAGGAACATTCTTCCCATTGACCATCACACTAATGTACACTAAGATGTAGATTTAGTTATTTTAAGGTAGGGGTTCCCTGAGACCAGAAAGTTATTTCAAGGGTTCCTTCATGTTTAAAAGGTTAAGAATCTGTTTTAGACTAAACGTCCACCGTATGCACCAGTTATATAGTGATGACGTACCATGGTGCATTACAAAGGGTGTATACAACCATTTACTTCAGCTGCAACCTGAAAAAACCTGTTCTCCCTACCTGGGTCAACAAGTCGATTTTTCAATCAGCGTTTTTCGGCTAAGCTGGGTAGAAAATTGTTGGCCGAAAAGTACTCAGTTAGATGTAATCACGGTTTGGGTATTCTGACAGCCATAGGTGCCAGCTGTCGGAATACAATAACTGACAGGGAATATTTCTTCATCAAAGCTGTTTCATTTGCCCATGGGCCAATGAAGGGTAGAAGTCTAATAGATTCTTCTATCCATGCTAAACAGAAATCTAAGTTTGTATGGCTATCCTAACAAATGTGATATAGCAAGGCAAGAAAGTGACATTTCCCCACTTTGTAAACGTATTGCCTGTTTTTGTCTTTGGTGCAGAAACACACTGCCTGCTGAGCTTTGTCCGCAGCGCAGTGCATCCTCGATTTTGGTCCAAGTTAGCTGCGCTTTGCTGTAGACTTCTATTATGTCCTACGGTTTTGGTGTGTTTTTGAAAGTGCACCTGGGACATAATAGGAGTCTATGGCAAAGCGCAGCTGACCCGCACCAAAACCGCGGGTACTCCTGTGCTGCGGCCAAAGCTCAGCAGGCCAATGTAAAGCCCCCCTTACATACGCTCTGGAGACATTTCTTAAACTTGTAGAGCTCATTGATATGTTTACTGGTTACCAAGGGGGAACTATAGACACATCTACCTAGTTATTTACTGTTTTCTCTCTCTTCAGAGAGGGTTGATTTACTTTACTAAGAGAGTAGAGAATGTTCACTTAGAAAAGTGGGTGTTCCCATAGCTTAATGAACACAATAAAGCTATATTCAATCTAAATGCCCAATCATGTGCAGGGAAATAGATTTAAATGTGCTTATTACCACCACTGACACATAGGGGGAGATTTACTAAAACTGGAGCACTCATAATCTGGTGCAGCTCTGCATGGTAGCCAATCAGCTTCTAACTTCAGCTTGTTCAATGAAGCTCTGACAAAACCTGGAAGCTGATTGGTTTCTATGCAGAGCTGCACCAAATTTTGTACACTCTAGTTTTAGTAAATCCCTCCTATAGAGTAGAGACTGCCCACTTAGCACAAAGGTAAATGGTCAATCATGTGCAACCAAAAATCTTTTTTTCCCCACTGGCGATGATGGGTGCTTAAGAAGTTTGTATAAACTTCTGTGCTGAGTGCTCATTGCCTGCTCCCAACACACTGATCGAGCTGTCATTGGAAACTCTCCACCTCTGTGATTGGGAGCAAGTGGACAGACTCCTGATGTACCCACCATACCACCATACCACTTTCATATTAAAGGTTAATTGAACCCTGAGTTTTTTTTTTTGCATTAAAATAACAAACATGTTATATTTATCTTGTTATACTTACCTGCTGAGGGGTTTTGCACAGAGTAGCCCAGATCCTCCTCTTCTCAGGTCCCGTGCCAGTGCTCCTGGCCCCTTCCTCCTGCCGGGTGCCCCAACACCAAGCAGCTTGCTCTGAGGGGCAACTAAGCAGGCACGTTCCTGAGCACGGCTCTGTGTCCATTCACACATGGAGCCATGGCTTGGCCCCACCCAATCTATCTCCTGATTGGCTCACTGTCTGCGATTGACAGCAGCGGGAGCCAATGGCTCCTGCTGCTGCCAAAAGCCAACCAGGAATGCAAGTCCCCGGAGAGCCAAGGTTCGCTGGATCGAAAGGGGGGTTCCGGTAAGTATCTGGAGGGATTCTGCACACAGAAGGTTTTTTTACCTTCATGCATACAATGCATGAAGGTAAAAAACCTTGTACCTTTACAACCACTTTAAGTATCTTTTGTACTCAGAAGCTACTGAAACCTGAAGGGGCGCAATGACACCAGCAGGCACGCGTTAAGGTTTGAGTAATATGCACATGCTGGTGTGCCTTGCGCACACGTGCTGTAATTTGTTGTTAAAATACATGGCAGTGCTTGTTTTTTTACTTTAGTTTTTTCTTAAAGTGTAACTTTAGTCAGAATATTAAGTCCTGCTAGATCACTTCAGCCTGGAATGTAATTGTTTTTTGAAACAGTTAAATGGTTTGGGCAATTTACAGAACACACTCATTTTGGTGGCCTAATTATTAATGTGGATTTATGTTCCTTTCTAAAGAACATTATTTTTATCAAGTTGTTATAGGTAAAGTACTGCTTTAATTTAATGCATTGGAATGTGTTGCAACCTGTTACAGCACTCGAAATGTAATGCGCAAAAGTGCAACTTTTTGTTTTTTGTTTTTTTTCAGTATACACCAACAAAGCTGATATCTAGGTATATGTATTGGGACTGCACTGGGCAACGCAGTCCAGTGGAGCTGGGTGTGAACAAGCATGAACATCCATAAAATGTATAACAAACTGTCTGACATCAGCCAACTTGTAAGTTATGTTTAGTGAACAATCACAATAGTGAAATTAGGGGCACACACCACATGGATCAGCCACATCCACTGGTAAACTAGTATTGGCTTCGTCTACAGTCCCTGCATCTTGGCCAAGACGTGGGGGACTGTAGCTTAATTTTGCACTCGGATGTGGTTGACCTATGTGGTGTACGTCCCTAATTTTATTATTGTGGTTGTTCTATGGAGTGGGAGGAGAACTGATGAACGGGAGGCGTTTAGAGCGACGCTTTTTTTTTTACTTATGTTTAGTGACCTGACCACTTAAGATATTAAAGTATTTCTCCTTTGCTGTTTGAATTGCCCTTTTTTTTAGCAATGGCAAGAAAAGCAGTCTCTGGCTGGCTCTTTTCAGAACTAGGTTGCAAAGAATATAAACTTCCCAATTTCAAAAATTCCCATAACTTCTGCAGAAATTCAAAGTAACTAAACTCCGACCTCTGCAGAGTTTCATAGTTCAATAAAGTACAAGCTTAATTATCCTGGATGGAGGAAACTGCTTGAATTTCGTTACAAGCCCCTTTCATGTTGGTTAGGGCTACTGCCTGTATGTAACATGTCAGTCTGTGATTGAAAAGGGGTGACAACATCTCCATTTCTGCTGATCACATATTCCTGGGATCCAGGGGGGGAGACTGATAAAAAGATATTTAGTGTATGATGATACAGGATGACATTGTTCTCTCCTGACCTCTAGTGTTCAGATTGTAACAGTGCAATATTTTTCCAGAGTAGGGGAACTCATACTATGCTGTGATACCTGCTGCACCATCAAGTATCAGATTCTACATTGATCGTTGAAATAAGTACAATGCTGCTGGACTCATCTGAAATATGGAAACTCCCGGGGTATAGAGAGACTACACCACCCCCCTTCATTTTTGGCACCTGAGTGACGTAACATCTGGCCACAGCACTGTTGTAAGTAGTAGGGGGATTGATGTTACGTACATACAATGTAACAGTATAATGGCAAATGCACTATGAGGGCCATCAGGCTGAATATTCCTTTGCAGTTCCTCACTGCAGAGTGTCAAGGTCGGACATTTAGGGCTTGTTTACAGCCCTTGCCGCCCCTTAGAAAACCGATCCGTAGTGTATCGCTTTTCAGACAGTGGTTGACAGGTGGCGGGGAGGTGAGACGATTCCTCTTCACCACCTGTTTTAAACTTTAAAAGCGTGCACCATTGTGCATTGCATGCATTTGCAGGGCGGTTGTGGCACAGCTCTATTAACAGGTGGCATACAGTGGTAGTACTGCCCACCAACCAAAAGGGGGTATCATTTTTGCCTCGCCTTATGTACAACCTCCTTCTCCCCCTGTGTTAGGTTAAGGGGAGGGATTGGTCTTCGGGCAGTAACGCCATGGCTCAACTGCCTATTTTTTTTTTGTGTGAACAAGCCCTTAAAGCAGGGTGGATATAAATCAATGATTTTACCTCCCTGGCGGTATGATTATTTCAGATTTTTGATGCTCAAAGCGGTACAATGTTTTACATGGAAATTTGACGTTTTATATTGTAGGCCTGTAATTCTTAGGAATTACTTAAATCTGTCCAAACAAGAGTCTAGTAGATATCCCGGGTATGATAAAGTTTAAAACACGAAATCAGAAATTATAATATAATAAATAACTATAAATAATTATAACAAATAATATAATGATAATAAAAAATATTCAATAATGTAATCAAATCAAAAACACTGAAATTTGCTCATTTGTAGAATTGTCTCTGTCGTTACTTTCAGTGTTTGATGACGAATTTCCCCACAAATCACTATCGCTCAATTCTGCAAGTGATTCTAATTTATTATCGCTGTTTTCTAGCTGGTGTAAAACCACTTTTGACGTAAAGGAATGCTTTTTGGTTGCTATGGACAATCTCCAGTTTCCAGGCAGAAAGAACAGTATATATAATATAAAACTGCATGCAGGGCACTGGACAAAGCACTGGGGACAAAAGGGATGTGAAATGATTTGATACAGTAATATAATCTGTAATTATACAGTGTATTGTGTGTGTTTCACTTTTTCAATTTGGTGCCGTTCTCCGTCCCCGTGCATCACAACGCTCGCAGGGAACAGAGCCCGGCACTGTGATAGATCGAGCGGAGGACGGCTCGTACACACTGCGGGGAGACATCGCAGGATCCAGGGGACATGGTAAGTAACTGTACCAAGATATTGCGATGCAATCCCGAGTGTGGCTCGGGGTTACCGCTTTTGGTACTGAAAGTCCAACCCGAGCCAGACTCAGGATTACCGCCAGGGAGGTTAAAAAAAAAAAAAAAATCAGATTTTTTTCTTTTTTTGTTAATCAGATTTTTTTTGATTTTTATCAAATTTATTTTAATAAAATGCTTTTGGAATAAAAATCTATCCAAAGATAGTTTATAATAATTTAGTTTATTCAGCATGAAATGGAGGTTAGTTATGTAGCATGAGGCTGTATATTCTGCAATATTTACATTTTTGGTAAACTCATTCATTGAATCCAAGCTCTGCAAGCTGAGATAACATGCACTGCATTGATGCATTCACACAATTTCACAGTCACCATGAGATAAACTAAAGTTCAGGAATATTTCTTTAGCCCATTGTTTTGCAAATCTATGTACACTACAAACTGTATGATTGAATCGGTTCTGATATCGCTGTTTTACTAACCTGACCACCTATTATTCTAAATAGGAAACCTTCATTTCGTTTGCAAATATTAAAGATTCTAACTACCAGCAAGAATGAGTCCTTACATTTAAAGAGCACCTGTCATGTCAGATCCATCATAGCAGCGCCTGTTAGCGGGCATCCACTCACCTGCTGCCGCCACGTCCCTCACCTTGTTGTGTCACTGCCCCATCACCAGCCGTCCTATTAAAGTGAATGGGACTGTCGGTGAGTCAACAGCGGGTCAGAGGAGGAGCCACTGAGGGAAAGAGATGACAGTTGACCTTTAAAAATTATGATTTAAATCGAGTTGATTTAAATCATGCATTTTTACTAGTGATTTAAATCAAATCCACCCTGCCTTAAAGCGGTTGTATATTCATTTTTATAACTTTACTCTAAATACCTGTGTGGGTTTCCTCCGGGTACTCCGGTTTCCTCCCACACTCCAAAGACATGCTGGTAGGGTAATTGGCTCCTGTCTAAATTGGCCTTACTATGTGTATGTATGAATGTGAGTTAGGGACCTTAGATTGTAAGCTGCTTGAGGGCAGGGAGTGATGTGAATGTACAATGTATATGTAAAGTGTTGCGTAAATCAACATCACTATATAAGTACCTGTAATAAAAAAATAAAAGTAAATACTTGTAGTTTCACTCACAGTTCACACTAGTGCATTGTGTCCTTTTTGCGGTCACTGGCACTGCTCAAGCATCCAACTGCAGCACAATTTTTGAAAAGGTGCAGGCGTTTTGGTGCAATGCAGCACATTTTTTTGCCCCATAGAGTTCAATTGGAGTACATGGAAACTGCCCGTACATACAAAGTTGCACTACAGAGACACACTGAAAAACACATCAACATGTAGCAGCACTAGTGTTACCCTAGGTCAGTGATGGTGAACCTTGGCACCCCAGATGTTTTGGAACTACATTTCCCATGATGCTCATGCACTCTGCAGTGTAATTGAGCATCATGGGAAATGTAGTTCCAAAACATCTGGGGTGCCAAGGTTCGCCATCACTGCCCTAGGTAAACACTCACCTTATAAAACAATCCATTTAGTTTAAAATAGAAATGAAAGGCAAAACATTTGTGTATAGATGTTTAAAAATACATTATAACTACCTTTTTGCCCTTTTTAGAAGTGATCACATTTCCTCTGTTCTCAGCTTCGTAAGAGCTGGGGGAGGAGAAAAAGCGGCACACTGAGCTTCCCAGTGAATGGCTTTGCAGGAGGGGTGTCAGGACATTGGATCATTGGAGGAGAGCAGGCTGAGATCCTAGCACAGCTAGACAACTGACCAGTGTGTTCTCTTGCTTAGCGTGGTCAGTTTTAATTGGAAAGCAGAGGGTCTGACAGGAACACAGGGGACTTTACACAAAGGAAGCAATACAAAGAGAATAGGTTACTTTCTCATACAAGTACATGGTACACAAGGCACATATCAGGAATATGAAGTGTTGAGTTTTCATACTCTATAAAAAAGTAAATTAAAACTGAAAGCAAAACTTTTTGCATTTTGGATTAAGTGAAAGGTATAAACACTGTCAGTTTTTCTTCTTTTTCCATCTGCTTGTCATTGGGGGGATTTCTCTTTACTGCCTGTCCCATTGCCACAACAGGAAGTGAAAGCAATGCCTCGTACACACGTTGAGAAAATCAGAGGAAAAATACCACTTTTGCAGCGATCGTCTGATAATCTGATTGTTAGTACACAGCTTTCGAGAGACGATCACGACCATTAATGGGAAAATATCCGAAGGGACAAGCATGAAAGATTTTCTCGTGCGATGACAGACCGAATGATTTTTATTTAATTAGTATGGTATTGAGAAAAAAAAAAAAAAATTATGTCACCAAGACCACGCATGCTCGGAAATGAAAAAATACATTACAATACAATATATTACTTCTGCGGTTATATTCTGTCGTACAAGAATTTTTGTACCCTTAGTAATCTATTGGTTTTCGATATGAGAGATTAGCATGAAAAAAATGGACGATTATTCATCTATTATTAATATTATTATTTATTATACAGGATTTATATAGCGCCGACAGTTTACGCAGCGCTTCTTATTCTTATCATGTGTACGAGGCTTTGATTCCTCCAAAGTGAGGGAATCCTCTTGTCACCAAGATTAACAGAACAAGAGCCCCCTTTGGAAATGTTCCCTCTATTCTTGTTCTACTGTAGTGACAACTCATCATTTTAAAAGTTTACTTTTGGTGATCACCAGGAGAAAATATCCCTAATGAGGTCACAGGCACCAATAAAAACCTGACAGTTGTTTTAATCCCTCTTCACTCTAGCCAAAAAAATAAAAAATCTCTGCTGTTGAAAGTTTTTTTGCATTAATTACTACAACAGTTGAGCGGTTAACACCCCTGCCAATGTAATATGGTATGGCCCAACTTTGCTACAGTCAAGTTTGCTGTAGAGTTTGGCCTGCTGTTGTAGCCGGTAATAAAAATAGAGAGTAAGTAACAATGCTAAAATTGATGATTTCCCACTGCGAGTTGTTCATCTTCCGTAAAGTAGCAATGTTTGCTGTCTCAGCCCTCTGCACAAGGTTGTGATCTCACCTTACAAATGACAGATTAGCGTTAACGATTTCATGGCAAAAAAAGATGAATTGACTTCTGAGCAATGTCGTTCCAGTTGAGTAGTCGTTGGGTCATTGTATTAGTGACTGGTAGGTGTTCCTCTTGTTTATATTCAGGCAACATGTGGCTCTGCTGTAAGTGTGGAATTTAAGCCTGGCAGCAATTTTGGCATTTGTAACTAAACAAGACTGGAGTACTTCATCCTGAAAGTGCAGCCCAGAGCTGCTGGATGAACATACACTGGAGATGTAGAATACGTTTAAAAAGCAAAATAAAGTGTTTGCTAAAGGAGTAAGAGGGCCAACCCCTGGAACATGATTGGCACACATTTACATCTTTTAAAGTTTACTGTATCTAAAGTACTTTTTTTTTTTTTTCTTTTGAATGGAGTAGGGCAGGGGTGTCCAAACTTAGGCTGCTTTCACGCCATCAGTGCGATCGGATCCGCCTGTCCGTTTTTCAGGCATACTCCACCGGATCCTCCCTTCACCTCTGTGGAGCGGACTTGTGTCTGTTTACACCCATCAATGAAGAGGTTTTCATTAACGTATTCTGTTCCAAAACAGAAAACATACACACCCGGGTCCCACCCTTACCCCTTATTTAACCTGCCCACTTTTTTTCTACTTTTCGTAATAAACAGGAATAAATAACACAAGCTGAAAGCCAAGCAAGCTACAATGTATCCTTCTTTCTATCACCGTCTTTGTAACTTGTCATGTATGTACTATATCACCACTATATCTCCATCTTTTACTGTTGTCCCATTAACAAGTGAGCATTATTATGCAGCACAGTGACTCAGTGGTTATTAGTACTCCTGCCTTGCAGTTTAAGGGTTACCGGATTCTATTTTATAATTAAAGGGCCAAGCCACTGAGAAGTGACATTGAGTTTTTGGTGGAGTTTCTGATGGCCTCTTGTACATCTTGGGGACTCCAGTGACAACATATCTATTCGGTATGTGGGTGCAGTGTGGTGTGGCTGCAGTAACTCACACAGTCCAAGTACAATTAGTAGAACTTGTATTGTAGTAAAGGCAAAAACAGTTTGCAACAATCCCAGTGTGAGAAGGCCCAACCGCGAACACTTACGGATGCCAACAGCGTGTAATGGAGCAGGTATCAGCCAAACTGACAGCATCTGTTTGGAGATGCAGAATGCCAGGAAGGCGTCCAAGAAGATTGCAATCCCTAAGCTTTCCCTTCTCATCTGGAACCTTTCCCTGCCACTTATACTGTCCCTGGGAGACAAGTAATCTGTCCCTATGCTATCCACATGCGAATGTGCACCAAAACCTGGGAGCCAGGGCCTTTAATTGACTCTGCCTGACCCAAGATGGCTGCTAGAGTCACATGGGGTGGCAGCATCCAAACGGATAGCTTTCTCAGTGACCCAGGAACCCATAGAGGAACCATGTTCCTCTCGAACTCCTCTCCCACTGCTATGCCACTGCGGTCGAGCACCACCTGAAGTGAAGAAAGTTGACTGCACCTGTCTACAAGTAGTTTCTGGTCTCTCTGTTCCTTTTGGAATTCTCACCTTTTCTGGGGTATTCCCACCCCTCCAGCTATTATCTACCTAATATAAAAGAAAAGAAAAATCGCACAGAGAATGGGTATCACTTATACTGGCATGTGTGCAGACCTAGAAACTTTTGCCACTGAACACCTATAGCCATTAGGTGGCTTGACTCTCTAGCAAGTGCTAACATTTTGTTTTTGGTGGACTGGCCCTTTAATACATATATTTATGAAGTAAGATGTATAGTATAGCACGTTAAAAAATTTTATTTATATGTTCATTTCAGTCCTTGCCCTAGGCAACAGGTCTGGACCATTTTTTTCCTCAAACAGTAGTTTGCTGTGTAAAAATGCATTACGGTGTTTTAACTTCATTGAGCATTTAAAGGAGAAGTGGGGCCAAAGCTCATTTGGCCACACATCTTCTGTGGGTCAAAAGAGTGTACTTCATTCTGCACTCCTGTGACCCATATTCAGCTGACAGCGGGCTAAAGTCTAATGACATCACTTAGCTGGTCCAGGCTCTGGAGAAATCTTGACTCTAATGTCAGGATCCACCCAGAACCCTTGACTGGCAGCTGGCTCAGCCACTCCCACCCCCTCCACAGCCCAGTATTCCAGTGAGCACTGAAGGGGCAGAGCAGAGTTTTTTGCTTAGTGGAAACCGAGAACTGATCGATTAGCGGTATTTGATCGCTCAGTTCTCTGTCTTAGAGGCGGTGGGGGAGAGGTGCAGCATTGGTCTGAAGATGCATCCACCTAGGTGAGTATGTGTATTTTTTTTTTATTTTATTTTTTTTTTTAAACCCGCACTTCTCTTTAAGGAAAAACATTCCATTCAACTCTATGTACAACAAAAGGGGAAAAAAGGTTTGGGACTTTAAATGAGGCAATACGTGGGTAGGTTCATCTGCCTTCATCCCTGTTATATCTATATATATATATTGAAAGAGGGGGTTTTTGGGACTTTATATGAAGCACGGCTAAGGAAATTGAATATGCAATCACATGTTAATGGAATCGGGACAAATATGCATAGAATAGTAAGGTTAACATGATAAACAAAGGTAACACCTTAAAGGGGTTGTAAAGGTAAAAATTTTTTCACCTTAATGCATTCTATGCATTAAGGTGAAAAAACTTTTGACAGTACCGCCGCCCCAGCCCCCCCCGTTTTACTTACCTGACGCCTCGAATCTTCGCTCCTCGTCCTCGTCAGCTTCATTGCAGCTCAGCCTGGTCGCTGATTGGCTGCAGTGGATGGATTGAAAGCAGCGCAGCCATTGGCTCGCGCTGCTGTCAATCACATCCGATGACGCGGCGCGCCGGGGGGCGGGGCCGAGTGATACAGCGAGCGGCTATAGCCGCCGGCTGTATCACGGGAGCGCGCCCGCAAGCACTCACCACCGTGCGAGGGAGCTCGCATGAAGGTGGTAAATGCTTGCGGGGAGGAGCTGAAACAGCCGCCGAGGGACCCCAGAAGACTAGGTTCGGGGCCACTCTGTGCAGAACGAGCTGCACAGTGAAGGTAAGTATAACATGTTTGTTATTTTAAAAAAAAAAAAAAACATCTTTACAACCCCTTTAACAATTTATTGTACATAATGACAACATAATGACAACAAGATTCATAATATAATGGTAATAATTGCATAAATATAGTACCACTCATCAGGAGCAGTAACAAAATGGATAGATCTACAAATGAACTGGATATACAGGAGGTAGTGTTTGATGGCTGAAGGTGCCATGGTGACAGACATCCCCAGGGAGCTGAGGCTGCAAATCCACGGCCGCACTTGTGCCGGGTACACACGAGCGGACTTTACGGCAGACTTTGTCCGGCGGACTTTTTAACAGACTTTACGACGGATTTTCCGAATGAACGCACTTGCCTACACACGATCAACCAAAGTCCGACAGATTCGTACGAGATGACGTACGACCGGACTAAAATAAGGAAGTTCATAGCCAATAGCCAATAGCTGCCCTAGCGTCGGTTTTTGTCCGTCGGACTAGCATACAGACGAACAGACTTTTTGACCGGACTAGAGTCCGTCGAAAAGATTTGAAACGTTTCATTTCTAGGTCTGTCGAACTTTTGGGGAAAAAAAGTCCGCTGGAGCCCACACACGATCAAATTGTCCGACGGACTCCGGTCCGCAGCACCAAGTATGCCGTATAGTCTGGTCGAGTGTACATGGCATAGGGCACAAAGGAGCGATACAAGAGGCATCAGTGTTAGTGTAGCCCCCAATAACAATTAAGTATTGGTGCATATTGTATAACAGTGCCAATGGCTTCCTTGAATTTGGAAACAAAAAAAGTATGACAACCAGTGTGTTGGGGTCTCGAGGTGAATAATGTCTGTCACCATGGCATCTTCATCCATCAAACACTACCTCCTGTATATCCAATTCATTTGTAGATCTATCCATTTTGTTACTGCTCCTGATGAGTGGACATCTCCACGAAACGCGTAGAGCCCCAGCCTTATGCTACATCATTGCAATCTTGTGATTTTGAGATTGATCAATATGGACTTTTATTATCACCACTAACATAAGTATATGAATTGGAACAATTTTACTATATTTATGCAATTATTACCATTATACTGTGAATCATGTTGTCGTTATGTACAATAAATTGTTAAGGTGTTACCTTTGTTTGTCATGTTATCCTTATTATTCTATGCATATTGTCTCAATAACATGTGATTGCATATTCAGTTCCCTTAGTCCGTGCTTCATATAAAGTCCCAATAACCCCCCTCTTTCAATACCTATGTACAACAACATGTTTTGATGCACTGTGATGGGTTGTTTGCATTGTTGTATGTTGCGCTGCAGACCTGCAGCATTTTTATGCAAAGCACATGCAAGGTGTGAACAGCACACAATAGAAAACAATTGCATTTGATGTGCCCTTGCATTGATCAATGCAGCAAAAAGTATGAATTTTACACAATGCATTGCACAGGTGTGCTGGCCAGGTTTACACTGTAACTTTATTTAGTGTTAAAGAAGAAGGGTCAAAGTATTTGGGGTGCTATTCAGAACAAACCTTCATAATGTGCATTAATAATATGTGCACCTTACCTCAGCACAGTGGTGTGAATGGGCCATTGGACTTTGGGAGGAATCTGGAGAACACATTAGGATACCCATATAAACATAGGGAGAACATACAACATCCATGGAGAAAGGATGATTAATGTATCAATCTGCATAGTATTTCTTTTTTCTTTTTTTTTTTAATGTGGGTTTGCTGTGGACACTCAATTTATTACTGAAAACATAATGCTTACTGGTTCCCAAATGGGTAAGGATGTTGTATTTATGCTCCATTGCAGCAGACACTGATGTAGTTGGTGCTGCAGAATATGTCAATGCTTTATAAACCAGTAAGTAGTTCTATTTGCAATTATCGGTGTAGCAGGATAGAGATATTTTCTATGGTCAGTATAAAATGAATTACTAATAAATTCCTATGGAGCTTTTGTTGGCTTGTCTATAAATGTCAGTAAAGCAGGCCTGTAATTAAAGGGAGGCAGCAGGGCCCACATATAAGGTAGCAGTTTTACACTTTAAAGAGGTACCTGCCAAGATTTCTGTCAATCCAGTTCTGGGATTTATACCACCCATCGTAAAGGCCAGCAAGGCAGAAGACACCACTTTTTCTGTTGGCGCTATAGACAGCAGATGGAATACATTGATATCCTCTTTGGACTTCCAGCCTGCTGACAGGACAATGAAGGAGAAGCAGCAGACTGACATGGTCTTCTATATCAGTGGTCTCCAAACAGCGGCCCAGGGGCCGGATGCAGCCCTTTGCTTGCCTTTATCTTGCCTTTGGGGGACTATTACACTCACTGATACAGGACACTCTTCCTCCCACTGACACCAATGATGGAGCACTATTACTCTCACTGATACAAGACACTATTCCTCCCTCTGACACCAACGATTGGGCACTATTTCTCCCTCTGACACCAATGATGGGGCACTATTCCTCCCTTTGACACCAACAATGGGGTACTACTATTCCTCCCACTGACACCAATGATGGGGTACTACTATTCCTTCCACTGACACCAACCACGGGGTACTACTATTCCTCCCACCCACACCAACACCCGTTCCCCTAAAGTCTGAAGGACAGTAAACTGGCCCTTTGTTTAGAAAGTTTGGAGACCCCTGATCTAAAACAATGTCCTGGAACAGGGGTCTCCAAACTGGCCCAGGGGCTGGAAGCAGCCCTTTGTTTGTCTTTATCTGTTCCTTGGGGCACTTTTCCTCCCACTGACATCAAGAATGTGTCTGATTTTCTCCACCAACAATCGGTCACTGTTGGTTTCCACTGATACCAATAATGGAGCACTTTTCCTCCCACTGGCATCAACTATGGGACATTAGTCCTGCCACTGGCACCAACAATGGGGTACCATTCCTCCCACTGACACCAATGATGGGGCACTATTCCTCCCCCTAATGCCAAACATAGGGCATTGTGTACACACACTGGTGTTAGGACATTTTCTACTTCTGTTGACCATTCCAGCCCCCCTAAAGTCTGAAGGACAGTAAACTTAGCCCTCTGTTTCAAAAGTTTGGAGACCCCTGTTCTATATGCACTCTCTGATCTCTACTCCTATCAGCATATTCTATGTCAGCACATTTGGATTCAGTACACCTGATTGGCTCAGAGTCCTGCCCTTCCTTCTCCTAGTCCAGATGTTCCTGTATAGGGCATTGTAGAAGGCTGGTACCAAGTCCAGTTCAGCTACTTACTCTAGTCAGCGGTAAAAAGAAATAAAGATAATTGTTTAATAATTATAGTTTGCAAAACTGCATTCATTTGTGTCTTTTATATCTGCCTGGAGTTAAGCTTTAATAGTCTCTGTTGTGGGAGGACAGATTTTCTCACTTACATCCAGGTATATTAACAAGCAGCCATTTAATCTGCAATTGATGAGGAAGCCAAGCCAAGGGCCACACATCTGGATCTCCCCCAGTCTAGGTATGTGTGGTCAGCCCATCACTGACCGCCATACCACACGCAGTCTATTATACAAACTGACAGCCATGTCACAAGGGCCAAGAAAAGAGCAACGGGTATTTTTTTCACTGTGACGTGTAATGAATGCTATCGAATACAGATAAATTACTTCAATAATGCTTTTCAACATATATTGCTTTTAAAGGAATTTGCGGCCTCAGGGAGACCATTTCCTATGTCTGAATTAGGAGCGGCCTGGTGCTGGCCAGGCTTATGGAATTCTATTCTATATACAATTCTTTTGACATTGATAAAGACATTTCCAACAATTTCCAATTCTTCTATCACTGAGCACCCAACACATTTACAGTATCTCACAAAAGTGAGTAGACCCCTCACATTTTTGTAAATATTTTATTATATCTTTTCATGTGACAACACTGAAGAAATTACACTTTGCTACAATGTAAAGTAGTGAGTGTACAGCTTGTATAACAGTGTAAATTTGCTGTCCTCTCAAAATAACTCAACACACAGCCTTTAATGTCTAAACCGCTGGCAACAAAAGTGAGTACACCCCTAAGTGAAAATGTCCAAATTGGGCCCAATTAACCATTTTCCCTCCCCGGTGTCATGTGACTCGTTAGTGTTACAAGGTCTCAGGTGTGAATGCGGAGCAGGTTTGTTAAATTTGGTGTTATCGCTCACTCTCTCATACTGGTCACTGGAAGTTTAACATGGCACCTCATGGCAAAGAACTCTCTAAGGATCTAAAAAAAAGAATTGTTGCTCTACATAAAGATGGCCTAGGCTATAAGAAGATTGCCAAGACCCTGAAAAACTGAGCTGCAGCATTGTGGCCAAGACCATACAGCGGTTTAACAGGACAGGTTCCACTCAGAACAGGCCGCGCCATGGTCGACCAAAGGAGTTGAGTGCACGTGCTCAGGGTCATATCCAGAGGTTGTTTTTGGGAAATAGACGTATGAGTGCTGCCAGCATTGCTACAGAGGTTGAAGGGGTGGGGGGTCAGCCATCAGTGCTCACACCATACGCTGCATACTGCATCAAATTGGTCTGCATGGCTGTCATCCCAGAAGGAAGCCTCTTCTAAAGATGATGCACAAGAAAGCCTGCAAACAGTTTTTGACAAGCAGACTAAGGACGTGGATTACTGGAACCATGTCCTGTGGTCTGATGAGACCAAGATAAACTTATTTGGTTCAGATGGTGTCAAGCGTGTGTGGCGGCAACCAGGTGAGGAGTACAAAGACAAGTATGTTTTGCCTACAGACAAGCATGGTGGTGGGAGTGTCATGGTCTGGGGATGCATGAGTGCTGCCAGTACTGGGGAGCTACAGTTCATTGAGGGAACCATGAATGCCAACATGTACTGTGACATACTGAAGTAGAGCATGATCCCCTCCCTTCGGAGACTGGATCTGCAGGGCAATATTTCAACATAACGACCCCAAACACACCTCCAAAACGACCACTGCCTTGCTAAAGAAGCTGAGGGTAAAGGTGATGGACTGGCCAAGCATGTCTCCAGACCTAAACCTTATTGAGCATCTGTGGGGCATCCTCAAACAGAAGGTGGGGGAGCGCAAGGTCTCTAACATCCACCAGCCCAGTGATGTCGTCATGGAGGAGTGGAAGAGGACTCCAGTAGCAACCTGTGAAGCTCTGGTGAACTCCATGCCCAAGAGGGTTAAGGCCGTTCTGGAAAATAATGGTGGCCACACAAAATATTGACACTTTGGACCCAATTTGGACATTTTCACTTAGGGGTGTACTCACTTTTGTTGCCAGCGGTTTAGACATTAATGGCTGTGTGTTGCGTTATTTTGAGGGGACAGCAACTTTACACTGTTATACAAGCTGTACACTCACTACTTTACATTGTAGCAAAGTGTCATTTCTTCAGTGTTGTCACATGAAAAGATATAATAAAATATTTACAAAAATGTGAAGTGTGTACTCACTTTTGTGAGATACTGTATATTGCTTCCAATTATTTATTTTTTTTTTCTCATGAATGGGTACATTCCATTTCATGGATAAGATGATACAAATATTTAATGGAAATATTTTTGGCACCAGAAATGAACTATTTCAAAAACAGGATCATTTATCCGAAAACAGTTGATTGCCACTAATTATGCCACACATTTTGTTGCACACGGTGACTTAAACAAAATTTTGACAACAAATATTTAAAGTGGTTGTATATTTTTACCAACAGGTAAGTCTATAATAAGACTTACCTGTAGGTAAAATGAATATCTCCTAAACCTGTACGGTTTAGGAGATATTCACCTTGCATGCAGCCGCTGACGTCAGCGGCGCATGCTCTCTGAAGGTCTGGCGGATGCTGCTGGACCTTGTCGAAACGAAGGACTCCCGGGAGTGACATCATTGCGGCTCTGGACACTCACAGCGCTGGAGCCGCAAACCTGGAAGAAACGCAGAGGGAACATGTCAGCTTCCTCAGTGGTGGCCGGGAGGCTGTGCAGGTGCTTTGTTCTAAGGTAAGTATTTCATTATAAGCTAGTATGCCGTGCTCAGGGAAAATTGAGTGCACTTGCAACGTGCACCGTCTATTTCCTTTAGAAAATCCACCAATGTTTGCTAAACCACTGTGTATTATAGACAAATACCAATAGTTTTATATCTTTTTTGGATACTCGCACTACTGATCTCCTGCAGCCTCTTCATGTCTACCTGCACTCCAATGACGGCTGCATGGCATTTCTCAGGATTGACTTCCTAAGGATAACAGTTGACCATGCCTGCATAATATGCTCAACTCACAAAGCTAACACACCAGCATAAGTATACTCTTTTATAAAAAAATGACACTTATTTCCAACAAGACTTAAAAGTTTTTTTGCAGATTCATACTTACCTAGGTGGATGCAGCACCGCAGTCCAATGCTGCATCTGTACCCCGCTGGCTCTAAGACTGAGAACCGAGCGATCAAACACTGCCAATCACTCGGTTCTCAGAGCTCCGTGAGCAGAAAGCTGGTGATTGTCAGTCACCGGTTCTCTGCTCTGTCCCCCCCCCCCCCCGCACTCACTGCTGGAGTGCTGAGCTTTGGAGGGGGAAGGAGAGGCTCAGCTGAGAGGCTGAGCTGGGTGCTGGTCTAGGCATGTGGGCTGATCCTGACCACATAGTTACATAGTTACATAGTAGGTGAGGTTGAAAAAAGACACAAGTCCATCAAGTCCAACCTATGTGTGTCGCGATCTTGCCCAAGCCTGGGCCGGCTCTGTGATGTCAGCTGACAGCGGGCTTCAGCCTGCTGTCTGCTGAAAACGGGTGCAGAATGAACTGCACTCCTGTGATCCACAGGAGAAGTACAACTAAATGAGCTTTGACTGTACTTCTCCTTTTAAAATGAGTAACAGTACATGACTCAATAAAGAGCCTTATCCTGTTAAAGTGGTTGGATACAGTTACATATACCCAAATGGCTTCTTGTAGTCTCAATGAGAAACCATACCATGGGGTGACATAGCAGGAGTACAGCTGGAATATAGCGAGAGGTTTTTTTTTTTTCTTACTGTAACTGCCTAAAAAGTGTTAGCTGAAATTAGGCCTGAATTTGTGTGTCCATGTAAAACTACTTGTGCGGCTAAATCTACCCTGTCCACAAGGTGACAACGCGGCTGTGCGATTTTTGCTGCTAAACGTTTCCACCCTGTTAAAGGAAGTAGAAAAATAACAGAAACTAAAACTGTTAGGGGGCTAAACAAAAAAAAAAAAAAAATAATGTGTTAACCCTGTTCACAAACTACATTATATATGTTGTTCAAAGAGTTTTTAAAGTGTTTAATGGACCTCGGCTTTAAATCTGCCTATGAGTATACAGTGTGTTCTCAATACTATAGGTTAAGCCTACATGGCTGGCAGTGTGATTAAAATAGTAGAAGCAAATTGAAGCTTGTGCTCGTTCGTCATGTGTTGGAAAGGTATATAACTTGTTTAAACACTCTTGTGTTTAATTTTTCTGTCGGCGACATGCTCAGCTGAGATTAACTCAACATCTCCTCTTACAAACCACAAGCCGGGGCATCCTGTACAAGCCTCTCGAATGCCAGCAGGATGCAAGACTGGTGAAACTGAGACCTTGAGCATTAAAGATGAACTCCAGGCAAACAGCTAAATGCACATATAACACATATGATGGGGCTACTATCTGCCACAGGATTTGCACTTGTGTCCATCCAGTCCTGAGATGTACACAGCTCTGCCTCCAGCACAGTTCTGTCTGGAGGGCAGGAGACTCCCCAAGAATGGGTGTGAACAATGGAATGAGAAGCAGGACACTGAGCTCATCTTTCTGTCATTCTGCTCTCGCCTCCAATCAACATATTCTTTGTTGGCGCATGAGCCCTGCAGCACAATGATTGGCTCATTGTGCTGCTTCAAGCTGTACAGAGGATTGCAAGAGGGTAATACCCAATCAAATTCAGGTTAGCTGTTGCTGGCCTCGGTTTCTTAGTCACTGACCAGGCTGTTAAACTGCAAAAATTCCAGGCTGAAGTCAGCCCTTGAGATTGTCGACAGTCACAGATTATCATATTTTGATTGCACAAAAGTCGCACTAGTTGTAGCTAGTTTGCGTTTTCGCCATTTGTCTTAATAAATATGATAAATTCCACATTTTCCTTCTGTTTCTAGCTATTTATAAAACCAAGTAAACGGCATATATTTGTAGCGCTATCCCCAGCGGGTGCCGCTTAGTAATTTGGGTTCCCTGGTCTGCGCTTCGAATCCAAGAACAACCTCAGCCCCTCTCACACACCTGGTTTAATGAAAGCTACTGCAAGCACTTATGAGAACACAGGCATAGATCCTTTAACTTGCTTGTGAATTAGCACCAGGAAATAAATGGTGGTTTAAGCATAAATGAACACACACTGTTCAGACAGTCCGCTAGACAGTGTAATCACTATGCCAAAGTAACTTAGCATAAGGTTTTCTACCACTAGACTGGGATTAACTCATGAATCAGCAAAGTGAGCAATAAACAGTGTATATATATATATATATATATATATATATATATATATATATATATATATATATATATATATATATATATATATATATATATATATATATATATAAAACTAGAATGTCTCCAATACTATACCTAGTCTAGACTGCACTCCAGAAGGCTGGCTGGCTAAGACATGGTCCAATGTCACCTGAGAGGTACCTCTTAGCATAAGCAATAGATGTAGGTCTCTTTGTGGCTGTTGTAAATGGACAGTCTTTAGTCCTTACTCTTCAGCCGGCTAGCATTGGGGCACAGTTGTACCATTGGCGCACATGAGTACAGTCAAGTTACACCTGCTGGCTGTAACCAAGGCTACTAGTTGGCTGTATGGTCAGTTCCTAAAAGGGCTCAGTCTCTCTAGCAGCAGATAGTAAATCCCCACAGCAGCAGCTCACCCGCCCCATCAATATTGCAGCTCACCATCCGGTCATACACATCAATTAATCCTCTCTCTGCTCTGCACCCAGGTGCCTCTGTCTGCAGTCAGCACTCTGGATCCCGCTCAGGCTTCTGAAATGCAGCAGTGATGGCGCACACTGGACAGTGATATGCACTCTCCCATCTCCTTCACAGGGAGAGGAGAGCTGTGCCCTGTACAGCCTCTGAGAAATGCAGTTCCAAAGCTCTTGATTACAGTAGGGTATATTTCCTCTGGACTACAGCTTCCACTGTGCAATGCTGCCTGACTCAGTCTATTGAATTCTTCCTGCTCAGCAGCTTCCTTCTTTTGCTGATATAGCTGTTAACCAGTTCAGCACCACAGGAAAGCAACTACAGAGAGCAGCTGCAGCCAGTGTTTATCCCACTCTCCATTCTTGGCCAAGCACCTGGCTGCAAAAGTCATAATGGTACCTAATAGGATTGTTGATGGTGAGTTTGACGTTCTGGTGAAGAGAGTATGGGGACATTTTGGGCTCATTACAATGGCATCTGAAAATCTGTGGGATATATTAGGTAGCAAGTGAACATGTTGTCCCTTAAATTGATGTGTTGAAAGCAGAAAAAAATGGGCAAGTATAAGGATTTGAACAGCTTTGACAAGGGCCAAATTGTCATGGATAGATGACTGCGTCAGAGCAACTCCAAAACTGCAACTCTTGTGGGATGTTTCTAGTCTGCGGTGGTCGTAGTCAGGACCTAATGGTCCAAGGAAGGAAAACCAGTGAACTGGCAACAGGGTAATGGGGCAACCAAGGCTCACCGATGCACGTGAGGAGTGAAGGCTGGCCCGTGTAGTCTGATCCAGTAGATGAATTATTGTAGCTCAAATTGCTGAAGAAGTTAACCTCCCAGGTGGTAATCCCGAGTGTGGCTCGGGGTGAATTTTCATTACTAAAAGCGGTGACCCCGAACCACAATTGGGATTGCATCACAGTATCCTGGGAAAGTTACATACCTTGTCCCCACGATCCTGCGATGTCCCCCCGCTATGTCTGTGGGCTGTTTCCTCCGCCCGATGCCTCTGTGTGTTGGGCTCCGTTCCCTGCGAGCGCCGCGATTCACGGGCACAGAGCCCGGCGCCAAATTCAAAAAGTGCAAAAAACAAAACGCATACAGTACACTGTAATCTTGCAGATTACATTACTGTATCAAATCATTTCAAATCCCTTTCGTCCCTAATGCTTTGTCCAGTGCCCTGCATGCAGTTTTATATTATATATACACTTCTCTCTGCCTGGAAACTGGAGGTTGTACATAGCAACCAAAAAGCATTCCTTTACGTCAAAAGTGGTTTTAGACCAGCTAGAAAACAGCGATAGTAAATTAGAACCACTTGCAGAATTGAGCGATAGTGAATCATGGGGAAATTCGTCATCAAACACTAAAAGTAACGACAGCGACAATTCTGCAACTGAGAAAATTTCAATGTTTTTGATTTGATTACCTTATTGAATACATTTTATTATTATTATATTATATTATTATTATTTGTTATAATTATTTATAGTTTCTTATTATATTATAATTTATGATTTCGTGTTTCAAACATTATAATACCCCGAATGTCTACCAGACTCTTGTTTGGACAGATTTAAGATTAAATTTCCATGTGAAACAATGTACCGCTTTGAGCCTAAAAAATCTGACATAATCATACCGCCAGGGAGGTTAATGTTGGTTCTGATAGAAAGGTATCAGAACACATAGGGGTTGATTTACTAAAACTGGAGAGTGCAATATCTGGTCCAACTGTGCTTGGTAGCCTATCAGCTTCTAACTTCAGCTTGTTTAATTAAGCTTTGACAAAAAAACAAACTTGAAGCTGATTGGTTTCTATGCAGAGATGCACCAGATTTTGCAGTCTCCAGTTTAAGTAAATCAACCCCACAGTGTATCACAGTTTGTTGTGTATGGGGCTGCGTAGCCGCAGTCCGGTCAGGGTGCCCATGCTGACCTGTGTCCACAGCTAAAAGCACCTACAATAGGTACATGAGCGTTATTTAACTGGACCGCGGAGTAATGGAAGAAGGTGGCCTGGTCTGATAAATCCAAGGATGGGTTGAGGAACACAAGTCTGAAGTGTTGACTTGGCCTCCAAGTTATCCAGATCTCAGTCCAATTGAGCATCTGTGGGATGTGCTGGAAAACAAGTCTAATCCATGTAGGCCCCACCTTGCAACTTACAGGACGTAAAGTATCTGCTACTGACAGCTTGGTGCCAGATACCACAGAAAACCTTTAGAAGTCCAGTGGCTTTCATGCCTCGACGAGTTATAGTGGGTGGTCATTATGTTAGTACTGATTGGTGTATAACCTAAAAATATATAGGGTCATTTACTCCCAACTGCATACAGATATTTTAGGCTTTACGGTCATCATCAGTGCAATGTATGAAAACCTTGGCTTTCATGGAGTAGGGTTTCGGACCCAATGAGTTATGGTGAGCTGTTACTAAAGGAATCTAATAGCCATGCATAATCTGGTTATACTGTATAACGTTATACTTGCTGGGTTCCAATGATTTTTTTTAAATCTTGACCATATTAAAAAAAAAAAATCATTAAAGTTTGCATTTCCTTCAAGCACTGCAGAGCTGTACAGAGGCGGAAAGGGTTAACAAAGCGAGAGAGAGATGACAGACTATTTTAGCTTTGCATATACTTGGCTCTTGCGTTTCCCACACAGAGTATTTTCGCAGTGTAAACTTTGCTTTTACTGCATTCTTCCAGACATGCAATCACTCCGCGGACCATCCTATGTACAAATCTTAGCGGATTTTCCAAACCTGAAACACCCAGGCAAGTTCACACACATGTAGAGAGTGGGGCCCATTGTCAGGTGATTGTTTTATTTTAAGACGGAGACAACAGCAGTTGAAATGCAAAGATCTCGGTGAAGGTAAACCCTTTTGTTCACGTGAATAAGGCAACATTACAAATATCGTGGAGGTCTTGACAAATAAAATGAATATGAAAATAACTGCTAATAATCCATTAATCTGTGTAAACACGACTATCTTCAAAGGGTTGATGATGTTGTATGTACGTTTAAAGTAAATTTCCTGCCGCCTACTGTACAGGTGTTAATGGATAACTTCACCTTTAAAGAAAAAAAAATGCACATTTTTTGCAGGTAAAATGTGCTTTTTTTTTTTTTTTTTTTTCTTTCTTAGGAGCCTGCAGAGCATTGCGTCCGCAATCAGCAGATGGTGGGTAAATGTCAGGATCCTGTAGAATCTCAGTATAGCTGTATGCCCATACCTCTCTTACGGGCAGACAGTTACTGAAGACCAGGAAGAATCAATATAAACGTTGAGGGTGCTCACCGTTACCCTCTGAGTTCACTGAGAATTACAAGCCTTCTGCTGCAGTGGATGACAGGACTTGTAGTTCATTCATTCACAGAACTCTGTGAATGATGGATGCAGCTGTGTGGGTGGGTGCCCCACACTGAGGAATCAGGGCGGAGGGAGGCTGCATTAGTAACATGTTACACCCTAAATACAGGTGTATGTAAGATCTCAACAAAATGGTGGTCCTCTGCACACATACTGGCTCCCTGTTGCATAAATGTGAATGAGATGGGTATAAGGTGACTTCAGCTCCTGTTCTCGCCCTTTTTGCAGCTTAATCGTAGAGATCCCAGAAAGGACGAAGCGCGTCTGAGGCAATCTCTACAGGTGGAGAACAGAAACCAAAGGTGTCTTATACCCATCCAATCCACATTAATGCACGGAGAAGGTGTGTGCAGACGACCACCATTTTGTTGAAGTCTTTTAGAGCCTGACAAGCCAATCCTGTCTATCTTGCATTAGTCTATTCACATGCTGATCTGACTGCCCTGTTTTGGGGGCATTTGAGTGGTAGTATTTTTTTTGTTTTGGTAACATGTAAGATGTTACTAAAGGTGAACTTATCCCTTAACACAGTTTCTAAGACCATCGCAGAGTAGGGTTAAGTCAGACTGGTGCTTTGTATGCTGTATGCCAAGGCAAAAAAAAAAGAAACATACTCACTACATTTATGCAATATATGTACATTTCCTTATGCTTTGTCTCTTAAAAAATTTGCAAGTAAACATTTTTGCTGATCCTGCCAGAAACTCAGTGCACTCCTAACTACCTGTCTGAGCTGACAAAACAGTGCAACTTCTACACTGAAATACTAGGCAGTGTTGTCAGCCCTGTAATGAGTTCTCCACTGCAGAACACCTGCCCATCTCCTCATCTGCACAACGGAAGGGAGAGGTGATCTGTAGTCCAGCCGATGAACGCTCTGACAGGGCTGATAACACTGCTTGGGATAACAGTGCAGCAGAGGCAGTGTGCGCAGGAAGGTAAGAGCTCATTGGATTTCTGGCAGGATCCACAGGTGTTTTCTTATACCTTCAGCATTTTTAATGGGAACATGTGGAAAATCTTTGTGTACTGCAGAGGTGCATTGCATTGGATTTTTCAGTTTTGGCCAGACATACACATTAAAACCGAATTCCAAATGGAATGGGGAAGGGTATTTATTATTTTATCTCCCCAGTGCAATCCTAATTTACACATGCACCTTAATACATTCATAGCACTATAGTAGACACATACCTCCCAACATTTTGAGATGGGAATAAAGGACACCTACTAGCAAATGTATGTAGGCATAGTACACGCCCCCTGCCACACCAATTTAAAGGAGAATTAACACCCAAAAAAGGTTAATTAAACCCACAAGTGCTTTTTTTTACCACTACTATTCCTTTATATTGGCTTTTTAAATTTACAAATGCAGCAATTTTGAAATTGGATGAAAGGTTTAGCACTGGGAAACATTTTTTGAAAGATAAAAAGTGCATTTTATATACAACCCTATAGATCAGACTAAAACGAGGGACAAATGAGGAATGAGGGACAGAGGGACATTGTTCCAAATCAGGGACAGTCCCTCGAAATCAGGGACAGTCCCTCGAAATCAGGGACAGTTGGGAGCTATGTAGACATCTGCGTGCGCTTCAGTTGTCCAGCAATGGGCATTGGAAACCGCCAGCCATTTACCAGTGACACTATGCAACTCACTGGGGTTGATTTACTAAAGGCAACTAGACTGTGCACTTTGCAAAGTGCAGTTGCACTCTGCAGGTGCAATTGCTCCAGAGCTTAGTAAATGAGGTAAGGCTTCACTTTGCAAAGAACACCCAATCACGTGCAAAGGAAAATAAAAAAACAGCATGTTTGCTTGCATGTGATTGGATGATGGAAGTCAGCAGAGCTTCTGCTCATTTACTAAGCTCTGGAGCAACTGCTCTTGTAGGGTGCAACTGCACTTTGCAAAGTGCACAGTCAATTTGCCTTTAGTAAATCAACCCCATAATGTCACTCAGCCCCCTCTTTCCCAAATGCCATCTTTGGGTTGTAATGGCAAAGTCTGACTAGGAAATGCTTCCAGTGGGTCCTGATGCTGTCAAAGCTGTAGATAGCATGAGGGTGCTGAGCAACAACATGAATTGCATGGTGTCACTGGTAAATGGCTGCCAGTTTCTAATGCTGATTGCTAAACAACCAAAGCACGGACAGAAGCAAACATGGTGCTATGCATTTATCAAGGTGCATGTGTTACATGGCTGTTTAGAGTTCATAGAGTAAAGCCCCATACACACGGGCTGAATGTCAGTGCCACATCATTCTGTTCAATAAAAACCGGCTGCCATTCGGCCTGTGTGTATGCCAGCCGGTCCGACAGAAGCTGGTCATTTGGCCGGATTCTGTCGGATATACATGCTGGAAAACCAGCAGCCTTCCGACTCCCGGTCAGCGCTTTCAGCCAATGGCTGAGAGCACTGACAGGAGTGTTCTGGCCTGTCCCCCTGTCAGAACACAACATCTCAGTGGGGGAGCTCGCTGTACTAACATCGGATTGTCAGTATAGCGTCTCCGACCGGAGCTGATATTTATTTATTCTTTTCATTCAACCCGCTGGGTTGAACGGAAAAAACTCAGTGTGTACCAGGCTTAATTCTAGGATGAACATCCACTTTAAAGGAACCAAGGCCAATGTCAATCTCCTTTTATACGTGAAGAGTAACAAACCTCATATAAATAAGAAACTCATTTGAATTCCTTTGAAATGTCATATTGTTTACTGGTTTTTTTTTTGTTCCCTGTAAGGTCCCTTTCTTGGAAGTCTTTCTAAGATGAAGTTATGGGCTGTTCTGGCTGTCTGCATTTTGCTGTCGAGCTCCGTGTCCAACACTCCATTGCCCTCACACTGGTTAGCTGGTAAAAAGAGATTTAGTCAAGAATCCCAGCTGGAGGAGGAGGACACGGCTTTGGGAATGTACGAAGCAGCTCCTGAGCTTCCAACTGCCGTAAACGGCCAGCAAGATGTGCAAAACCTTTGTGAGTATGGCTCTTCATTCTGTTATCATATCACATAACCAAGGCTGTACTGCAAGACTCCACTTTATGAGTTTTTTTTTATAGAACGGGTCCTAATACATTCAAGCTTTTGGTTTGTTTTTTGACCCTGGATGCCCAGTTGGTGATTCTGGGACTTCTTGACCCTATTATGACTTTTCCCACAGCCCTCCATATCTAGTGTTTCCTTGCAGCCTGGGGCACAAGCAAGACCTGGGTAAACTAATTTGATAAATCTAATTGCTGCTTATTTTACTTTTCTGCAAAGGGTGGTATAGAAAATGAGATTAGTACTTTTTTTCTAAAATATATTTTTTCAAAACGTACTAAAAAAACCTTTCAGACGTGATCTAATTTTCTTACGACAGACTTTACATTAACTTGATTATATTTAAATATACTTCTTGGTACAATACAGCCAAAGTACAAGGCTTTCTAGGTAAATCGGATATATTCTAATTCCCATCCATTTGTTGGCCTGTTGAGAATGGTGGAATCTGAATCAGCCTTACATACTAAAGGATATTGCTATGCCTCACCCTACTTTGATATTCACAACAGATAATGCTGGTATTAGTTCATGAGGTTTAAGGCACTTCTTTTGTTTGTAATGAGAATTTTGAAAAGAAAATGGAATTGTTTGCAGTTATTGATATTTTTCATAATTTTCTATATAACTGTAATATTCCACGATTCGTATATACTGTGACTGTACTACAAATGTACATACCCATGGTCCAGGGGTTTCCAAACACTTTAAACAAAGGGCCAGTTTACCATCATTCAGACTTTAGGGGGGGGCAAACTGTAGTCAGTGGGAGTAAAAAAAAAAAATACATAGCGCCTGTAGTTAGTAGAAGGAAGGATAGTGCCCAACAATGGGTAATAGTGATAGGAATAATGCCTTATTGTTGGTGTCAGTGGAAGGAATAGTGTCCCATTGTTAGTATCTGTGGGAGGAATAGTGCCCAATTGTTGGTGTCAGTGGAAGGAATAGTGCCCCATCATCGGTATCTGTGGGAGAAATAGTGCCCCATTGTCAGTATCAGTGAGAGGAATAGTGTCCCATAATTGGTTTCTGTGGGAGGAATCATGCCCCATCTTTGGGGTCAATGGGAGGAATAGTGCCCCATCATTGGTGTCAGTAGAAAGAATAGTGCCCCATCTTCTGTATCTGTGGGAGGAATAGTGCTTCATATTTGTGGGAGGAATTCCCAAGGTCCAGATAAAGGCATGCAATTGGCCACATCCAGCCCATGGGCTGCAGTTTGGAGACCACTAGTCTATACCTTGTACTACTACTGCTGGATAAGGCTGATAAGACTATGGAGTGTACTGTGCAATGCGGTCAAACTCTAGTGCCTGTTGGGCAGTGCAGTAACCTAGAGGTCCATTTATAAATCCGCAATATGGCCTTTCACAATCATACCACTGCTATAAAAAAGTAATGAATATTTTTAGGGCACAATAATGTGCATTTCATGCATATTTCACTTCATTTGCTTCCGGACAGAGAGAACTCCGTAAGATAACTCAGGCTAAGATACTCTACAGTAGTGATGGCGAGCCTTGGCACCCCAGATGTTTTGGAACTACATTTCCCATGATGCTCATACACTCTGCAGTGTAGTTGAGCATCATGGGAAATGTAGTTCCAAAACATCTGGACTGCCAAGGTTCGCCATCACTGCTCTACAGTCTACATTTTATGAATGGGCTATAAATGCAGGTCGCACTGTGGAGTTACTGTGGTGTAGAGTAAATAGTAGTCCCATAGTGTTACTGATAGAAAAGGGAAGTGGAGGTGCATCTTTTGAAATGGAAGTTATTGGTACAAGGTTTGTCTGACTGTCTATCTTATTCTGGCATTAAGCAAAGCGGCTACCAAAAACATCCTTTATCGTGGCTGAAGCCTGAATCTGATTGGTTCATACAGCAGAGGTGTGTCTCCTCTTTATAGGGTTCAGGTTTCTGCTCTTGCTTGGTATTGACCCCTTCCTATTGTATTATATTAAGTGGGTCTGAATGAGGGTGGACAGGACAGAGACCTGGTTATCTAATCTCTTTTTTTTTTTTTTTTTGGCTGGGAGGCCAGGTGATACTGTTAGCAGTGTCAGTTTCCTTCTGTCTTTGCAGCCATGGGAAGGGGAACCCTGTGTCTTTTTTCACACTAAGAATCTGTGAAAAGAATCGAAGAAAGAAGTCTTTATCAATCTCAAAGAAGAAGGCTTTGACCTCGGCACTTTCATGTCATATTCCTTACTCAGCACAAATGGACTAACTCTGGATTAGCCTCTGGCATCTCCACTATGATATAATAAGTAGTAAAACAGCCAATGCAAAGGCCTTTGATGCCCTTTTTGTTAAATTACAATGAGGAATTTGGTGAACAAGGCTAGAACTACACATACTCGTATGAAATATAATTGGTGCTATATGCATGATATAAATAAAATATAAATGCAATGTTTGCAAAATTTAGAACACCAGCACAGAGTGAAATAAACTTTAAATTGACTTTCCTGTTCAAGAGCAAGGCCAATTATGCTGGAAAGATGTCTGAAGTTAATTTTTTTAATTAAAAAAAAATCAATATGTAATTTCCTTCTATGACTAATTGTTGCATGTCAATGGTGTATTCTTATATCAGACATGTCTCCCTAAAGCAAGCTACCTGCCCCCTGTATTACATACAGAGTTTCCTATCCTATGAGTGGAGGCCCACTCATTGCACTTACAGTGCCCCCATCTGGTCAGCGTCTGATACGGTGTCTATAAATTTGGGTGACCCCCCAGGCCTCACTGTTGAAAGAATGTTAGATAGCCCCACAAGGGGAGATAATGTTAGTGGGCCTTTGCACAGAATTCAAAAAGACTGAAAACATGTTTAGGCTTTATAAAATACATAATGTTATGGTACCTTTTGGTAGCTATAGGACTCTCCAACCTTGTACACATGTACGGCCATATCTGACATACCTGGGGCTTTTGAGGTTAGTGGCATGGAGGAGCTTAGAAGTGACAAAAGATCCACTTCTCAGCTTTGAGGGGGTTTAAAACCGGGTTCATGGCATGCTCATTAACGAAAGATTGACGGCGATCCTTGAAGATAAGTACGACAAATTTCAACAGACTTGGCAATCCTGGATAGACCACTTCCCGCCTTCTCAAATGATCTCCCGATACCTAGAAATTTGAAGGATCCATGTGATACAGCCTAAAAGTCCTGGGGTTCCCAATTCCCTCCCTTCTCCATTTCCTCTCTCTCTCTCTCTCTCTCTCTCTCTCTCTCTCTGTCTCTCTCTCTCTGTCTCTCTCTATCTGTCTCTCTCTGTCTCTCTCTGTCTCTGTCTCTCTCTGTCTCTCTCTCTCTCTCTCCCTCTTCTCCTTTTGCTGCTTCTCTTTACTTGCTTCCTCCCCAGTTTGTTGAGCTCCTGTAGTCAGTCCTGTAGAACAGCGTAGACCGTGGTTTATTTAATCCGCTGAGCAGGCAGATGACAGGTCCATCTCCCCTCACTGTGCAGAGACGGACCTGTCAGAGCCCCGCTTTTCTCTATGGGGAGATTGGATGAAAACGGACTGCCTGTCCGTTTTCATCCGATCTGATACACCAGACAGATGGAAAATAGGGTTTCCATCCATCTGTATTTTATGGATCAGATCGGATCACGGCAGATGCCAGCGGACATGTCACCGATGACATCCGCTGCCCCATAGGGATCAATGGAGTGTCTGATCAGGTCCACCTGAAAAACTGACAGGTGGACCTGATCGGAAAGCCCGTGTGAAAGGGGCCTAAGGCTATTGCTGCTCTTGTTTTGCATTTTGGGGAGAAATATTTGTAAAAAGTGTATTGATACTTTGTTTCTACTTCGTTGTACTGCTTTTACTCATCTTGTTTTGTTGAAAAATTTCATCACATTTCAGTAAAAGAATTGAGAAAAGATTAGCTGAATTAATTTATGCCTCCACAAAAAAAATATATAAATAGTCTTTAGAGACAAAATAACACACCCTTTGCAACAGGAAGAAAAAGGTATCAAAATGGACAGCTCTATTTTTACTGTAAGTGTTGTGAATATGAATAATGTTTTTTCACAGGAACCTATTCTGGCTTTCGTTGTTGATGGTTTTAAGAAGTGGCTGGTTGTGTCTCTAAATGCATAAAATACAAATGGCTACTAGTACTGTATTTATAGGTAAAAACATTGTAGAATGTTGTATTGGATTGCCTTAGGATACCAGAAAGATTTATTTTTTTCCTCTGTTGGAGTAAATTACATAATATAAGGGTATTTGCCTTCCTTTGGATTAACTGTGGTTTTAGGGTTCTATGTATGCTTTTTGATGACGTGTTTTGTTGAACTTAATGGATAGGGGTGTTTTTTCAACCTGTCATACAATGTAATATGTGAAACAAGCATCAAACTATTTGGAGTTTACCATGTGTGAATGTTGGGCAGAATGTATTTGCACAGGTATTGATTGGTCAGTACCTACAGCTAATTAAAACAATGTAAAAGGGAAGACAAATTCCATCCGTGAGGGTTATTGGAAAGTAAATGTGAGTATTTTCTGTGGTTTGTTCCACTATGTTACTGCAGGATTTAGTGGTGACATAAGGGTTTGGAGGAAGGGACAAGTGCACAGGTGAAGGACACAGGCATCTGATACTCTCGAAAGTGTCTGAGTAGGAGAAATGAGCCGCTGGAGAGGTGAGTGTATAGTGTTCTACTGCACATAAAAGTAACGTTTTTAAAACTTTAGAGCAGCTATTCTCAATCAGGGTTCCAAACGTTCCTCCTGAGTTCCTTGAGCTGTGGCTGATTGACCTACCATCTGATAGTGCCTGCATAGTTCCAGAGCCAATGCCACTTGGCAGTTCCAGCAGGATGACAGTTTATCTTTGTAGTGGTCTGTAAGGCCCCTTTCAGATGTGTGGACTCCGACAGCGACAGCGGGTAATCTATCTGCTGATCCTTGCTGGCAGATTACAGTTCCATATCTGCTCCACTTATACAGAGTGGACACGAACAAAGCCAGTTTTCCTCTATGGGTGATCAGATGGAAACAGACCACCAGTCCATTTCTATCCAACTGTCATCCGATCCGCCAGATGGATGGGTAACGGATCCCCCATCTATCTGTTTTTAGCGGACAGGATCGGCACGGATGACGGCGAGTGTAAACGGACACATGTCTGACATCCTCCGCTCCAAAGAAGGCAATGGATTGTCTGAAAAACTGACAGGGAGACCCTATTGCTCTGCCCGTGTGAAACAGGGTTGCATTCTTTCTACCGACCACCAATGTAAGGAGCATTTTTTGCCATTTGACCCTCCCAACAAACTGGTTTTAGTGAGGGTTTCCGGAAACCTAAAAATTATTTTAGGGGTTCCTCTGGAAAAAAAAAGTTTGAAAGGCTACTTTAGACACCTACACCTAACAGGATCTTAGAAGAACCTTTACAAAGTCTGATTGGGGGATGATTTGTTAAACATCTTAAAATGCTTGTTACCTAACTGCCTCTGCTCTCACTACACTGAGAAACTGACCTCAAACAATCATGTAGCAAGTGACTTTAGTAAAGTGAGAACACTTAATCTACTTCCAGGTCATTGACATAAAGTCTGGAAGCCTTTTGGTCAGCCTAAAAACCAGCACATTGTCTTAGTACTGGTTTTCTGTAATATGCTTGTAATGACAGACATGTCTGATGAGTAGATGCCATGCACAGGTTAGCAGCAGAATGGGAGCAGCAGTAGGTGTGACTGCTATTTGGCAAAGGTGAAGCTCCATGATCAGAGCTGCACACATCCCTGTATGAACATCTGGTGATCTTTACAGCTGTTGCCCAGATGTCTCATTCCCTGCAGTTACAGTGCTCCCACTGTGTTTTCCAGATATTGCTGTATGCTGGATGAACTTCCCAACCTGTTAATGATGGTGAAAAGAACAAACCATACGAGGGAAACATTGACATAGTCTGGGGGCAATAAATGAGCACTCAACTTCAGATCTTGTCTCTAAAGATAGAGGCTAGATTTTATCTGACTATAGCCCGCAACTGCCGCTCTACCCTTATAATGTAGGATCACACACTGACAGATAATAGATGACTGTTATAGGCCTAGAAGTGCTCCTGGTCAAAATTGATATCTGGTCTTCTTAAGTTGTCGTAGTGGCAGCTTACCAGTGGTATTGCTGTAGTTGTAGATGGCATTAACTAATGGTCCTGATACACCCTGACCTATGGATACATATAAAGAACCTCATCTAATTGGTTTTCCTGCATGGTGTCTTTTAATGTGGATCATAGTTGACACCCTGTACAAAAATAGAATTGTGACATTACTAACCAGAGCAAATCAGACCTTGCCTCATTTTTTTTTTTTTTTTTTTTTTACTTTCACTGAACATGAAAGCTGGAATCAGAATGGATGCTGTTGGCAATACTCTTCCCCCCCCACTGGAACTTACAGGAGTAATTTGTACTGTATCACAAAAGTCAGATTTCTAATGAAGGTTTAAATTTGGTTAGTTGCTGAGTACTGATTAAAAAAAAAAAAAAAAAACCTCGTTAAGGAAATTGTGCTGTTATAATACAATTCAATGTGCCAGTCCTTCTCTGTTCAGAGGTTTCTTAAAGCGGAACTTCACTCTCACAAAACACTGGCTATTTTTAATCCTTATGATGCTAGCCTTAGTAAATAGGAAAGTATATCATATTTACTTGTGTTAAACTTTTTCTTTCTCTGTTTTTTTTCTGGTTTCCAGGCCCAGGCAAATGATATTATACATCCCAGGAGTCTTTAGGAGGGGACTCTGGGTTTTCTCCGCTAAGCACATGCTAAGCACCATGCAGCCCACCCCAATTTAAACACTGCTTGGGATGCTTTTAAAGTATTCTTAAGAGCTATCCTTATTACCGAGGTTATGGGCATTAAGACTAAAATGAGTGCACAGAAAGAACAGGCTGCACAGCTGGTGTGCCGATTGCAGGCAAAGTTCATTACTAGCTCATCTGATCCCAATAGGGAGGCCTGGATGGCAGCTCAAGAGGCAGTTGATCTTATCACTAGCTTTGGAGCTGACAGGAAACTATATTTTAATAGACTACGAGGAGGGAGAACACACAGGCCATCTGCTTGCAAAAATTGTGAAGTCTTCCCAGACTTCTCCATCCATAGGTGCATTGTGTACCAGAGTGGGGAAGGTGGTGAACACTCCTACCCAATAATACTATTAATAGGTTTTTCAGGTTAACATCCTGACGGACCCTGGACCATAAATATTGGGTATTTTGAATGACCTCCCAATTGAGGATAGTCCTAAGCAGGCCATTGCTAAAGCCCTTTTTCAGGCTCGCAAGCTCATTCTTAGACATTGGAAGGCAGCTGACCCTCTCACGGTGAAAAAATGGATTGCTCAAGTGGGGGACACTCTGTGTTGAAAGATATACTTCTCCAACTGTAGAGGATGCCCTGGCAAATTGACTAAACTGTGGTCACCCTGGTTAGATACCCTTTGAATCTCTCCAGTAGATCTGGTATTGGACAGAATATTGCTCTAATAACTTTGTTATAGAAATTTGGATTATAGCGGTACCTGTTAGTGTGAAGCTTAGACGGCCCAGCTGAGTTGCGCGGTGGGTGTGCATAGGAAATAATTCATGTTATACAATGGTGCAAAGTGATTGCTGCTTATAATGACTGTAACATTGTATTATCTAGAATTGGATTCTAGGACTTGTTTGTCTTTTTTTTTGTTATTTTTTTTTAATAAACTTCTTTGTGAAAAAATAAAAAAGGACAGATAGATTACAGGAAGTAAATGCTACGTGAATCATCTGCCCTCAAGATGGCTACAACCAGAAATGTTAGGGGTTTTCAACAAAATAAAGCATAGAGACATGGGTGGATGGGTGAAATTACTTTGAATATTAAAAATGAATTAAATACAGTTGTTGGTTTGTGGTGCTCAGATACAGTATAGTTCCGCTTTAAGGTCACAACACTTATTACAATATGACTGAACAAGCTCCTTTGGATCTACCAACAACTATGTAGATAGAGCCTGTCTGATTGGATGCAGATTGATTCTGCAGATTGACTCGACTGTTTAAGTAGGTCGTCATATTACATATGTAGTTTTGGTAAATTTAATTATACAAAGATTGTATGATCAGATTTTAATGTGTATAGTGAGCTTTTGGCTGAGCATAGAGGGATATATGATTCTTGCTTTATGTGGTCACTAGCTAGGTAAATAGCTGAAGCTTTTTATACCATTTAAAGTTTTTAAAGCTGAAGTTTAGATATGGCAATTTTTACATCTGGTAGTAAAAAAAAAGTATGTGCCATACTTGTGGGATCCAAGTGGAAGCTTAAAATCACTGTAGTAGGCACTGCTACTCTAGTGATCACCACTAACTTTCAGGTCCATGCCGCTCTATTCCATTGTGAACACAAGTGGATGCTCACTTAGCACAGGCGCCATTCATGGAACACTTTGGATTTTCTCAATGAATGGGACGCATTCTCTGATTGGATGACCACAACTGCTGTACCTCTCCACTTTTTCTAATCAGAACGCTTTCTCTTTTATTGAGAAAATACAAAGTGTTCCCTAAATGTCATCCATGCTGAGACAGCAACCTCCTGTGTTCACAATGTAGTAGGACAGCTGGGACTTGGAAGCTAGTGGAGATCACTAGAGTAGCAGTGCCTACTACAACGATTTTCAGCTTCCATGGGGATCCCACAGGTATTACATTGATCCAAGTTGGATCAATGTAACTCTGTCAAAATTGCCATACCTGAACTTCAGCTTTAAGGAAACGTATCGTAGTTTCGTGTATTTTAATTTTTTTTTAGTTTTCACATTCTTCTAAATCTTTTATCTGCAACACTAAAGGTAGCTGGTGTGGGTATTGTATTGTATTGTATTGTATTGTATTGTATTGTATTGTATTGTAATGGCCTATTGATGAACACAAAACACAAGAAGAGCCATGTTAGGATAATTTGTCACTAAGGGGTTGATTTACTAAAACTGAAGAGTGCAAAATCTGGTGCAGCTCTGCATAGAAACCAATCGGCTCCCAGTTTTTTTTTTTGTCAAAGCTTAATTGAAAAAGCTGAAGTTAGAAGCTGATTGGCTACCATGCACAAGATTTCACTCATTTTCAGTTTTAGTAAATCAACCCCCTAAGTCTTGTAATGCAATTGAACATGACGTTTAGTAAGTAAGCTATAGCATCAAATCAGAAACATTCTGAGTTTCTGAACTCCTTTCTAAACTGTGCTTGTATTGGTTGCTGTGGTAAAGTACATTGTACATCATCCTGCCATTACTGAACAAGCCCTTAAATACTTTTTACATTGCTTTATCGTGTACGCCCTAAGGTTGATCCTCCCCCACTCAATCTGATCCTGATGTGCATTTACTGGTTAGAGCTTTTCTCATGACTTAAAACAATATAAATTCCAGGGGGTATCATGCTTGACCATTACCTTCAAGGTAAAATGATCTGAATACAGAAGGATAGGTGTGTGCGTGGACTGTGTAATGTAATCACGTTAGAGGAATTCCATTGCCTGGTGTAAGAATTATGATACATGGCAGATAAAAAAAGCAGAGAGGAACTGATCATGTTGTTTTCAGAAGGCATCTTGCGCACACACAGGAACATGAACCTAAAATTACAGCAAATAAAAAACACTTGTTAGCCGCTTTCATGTATAAGTGAAAAGCAGATGTAGAAGAACAGAAGAGTCCATGTGTTCTACCTTATTGTGTGCCACCAACATGATGTGGTGGAACTCCAGCCATTATTATACTGTTTTTTTTTTTTTTTTTTTTTTTACTTATGTGAGACACCTCCCTATTTGCCAAACTGGCTCACTAGTCAACTTAGTTCAAGGAGGGCCATATGGAACCCAAAAGCCTTTCCTCTAAAGCACTGCAAGTCACAGCATACCAAAAAACAGAGGAAACTAATGCGCAAACCACAAAAGGAGAGACAAAATATAACAAGAACCTCACACTGTGGCTGCCAACATAAGGGTGTTCACACACCAATAAGAGAACATAAAATAGATTAATATGCGGTGCTTACGCAAAAAAATAAAAATGTATAAAAAATGTAAAGAGACAAAATATATTGGAGATTCAAATTAGGAAAATCCAAATGAATAATGCGTTCTAAAAATTAATCTTCCATCAAATTGTGTAACCAGAGATTATAAAAACCAATGTTACATCAATAAATGAATCAGGAATACCCCACTCAAGAAATAACTAATAATAGAGCCCTTGAAGAGAGGATAAATAATGCCTGCAAGGTGAATAAATCCTTAAACCTGATAAGCAAAAATTATTATGATTCAAAAATCTTCCTATAACAGATAAAAATCTAAATCGCACTATAAGCGCAAATATCACTGATAAAGTGCATAATATATGTGCATAATTGCAATCTGTGCAAAAAACAATACAAAAAGTACGATAACAAATGAAAAAATGTAAATAGATAAAAAATGTGAATTGCACTAAAAACGCAAGTCACACTGATATAAATGCATAATAAAAGTGCAAATATGCAATCTGTGCAAAAGTAATGCAAAAATATATAGTTATAAGATAAATGGTACAAAACGTGTAATAAACGTGCAAGGTATAGCAAGGTTGCAAATTTCTATAATAAAGAAATAAAATAATAATGTGGTCCACTGTGATCCAGGACAAAGTGCTTAGTATTAGAAACAGTTCATCAAATGATCTCCAGTGCCACCATTCAGCCAATCTCCAGTGTGTGGAAAAATATGTGGTCCCCCCAGCCTCTCACCTCATGGCAGAACGGAATAAGTCACAGCATGCTTTCTTAATAGAAATTATTTTTATGTCACACTTCCAACAAAAATCAAATGGTTTAGTCCTCATTTTCAGATAGCAGGAGGATCCCTGCAAATCCTTTCTATATGGCTCTGTAACTACATAACTAATTGTGTATAGTATGGACAGATGGTTGGTGTGGACCTACCTTTTATCCAATAATAAACCTATCTGAGCACCCTTGTACCACTGTATCCTAAGCCTCCATTCATATTGGAGCAGTTTTCAGCTTGTTTCCCTATGCTCAACATGCAGAATCCCATTCTTTCCAATTGTCCTGGTTCACATTTGTAGGTGCAGTCGCCCTACATTCCAAAAAGTACATGAGCTTTTTAAGAGTATACTTGGGTGTTTTTGGCCTCAAAGACTTCGGTGTGAAAACACTTCAACATTGCCAAGGATACATTCTGTTTTTGCTCTAAAAGCAAAATAGATTGATTTCAGTACAACCAGTTTCCAATAGATGGATCAAAATTTGCCCAGTTCCTGCTGAACCGGCCAAAATGCGATCTATTTATGGCCAGATTTAAGGGAGATTTCATTAGATGACTGGGGGTCACCGATGTGGAGGAAGCCCATGCTAGTCCTTCACATCGTCTTCCATTATAAGGGTGGGGGGGTGGGAACCTGATGCATATTCTGCCTATAGTGAATGGTTAAGCGAATGTTTGGAGATCCAGCTTGTGAAAGACAAGTAAACTCACTTCTAATGTGTGCCTTGATACATAAAATCAATTAGCCATGGGCTTGTATTCAGACGTGTTGTCTACATTTTTATTTTATTGTTTGACATATGCAAATTTGAAGATACCTTTGTAACTGCTGTGCAGTCTTGCATGGCATTAAGAAATACCACTGCAATTCTGCAGGCAGTACATCGCCACATGACCAATCTAAAAACTAAAGCTAAACTGAAGATTATATCAGCTTTAGGATATGGCATATAGTGTGTTAGCAGCGTTGATGAGAGCACACCTGTATATCTAAGGATGCCTTAGGTGAACTGCTAATACTGTCTTCAGAATGGTAGTTAAAGTGGTTCTAAAGGCAAAAGATATCTTACCTTAATGCATTCTCTGTATTAAAGCAGCTGTAAAGCTTAAAATCTTTTTTACCCTAAAATAAAAGGCATATTATAGTTACCTGCTCAAGGGTTTTGCATAGAGCGGTCCTGAACCTCCTCTTCTGCTGTCGAGTTTCCTGTAAAAAAAAAGAGGGGAGAATAGCTGCTGCATATGGGCACAGCGCAGGATCGAGAGGGTTTAGGTAAGTGTTTGGGGGGGGCGATATTGAAAGGTTTTTTTACCCTAATACAGATAATGCATTAAGGTTTTGCATTTTAAACCACTTAGGGTAAGGGTGGAAAAACCTTTCAATAGCACCTCCACCCAGCCCCCCTCAAACAGTTGCCTGAGTTTTCTCTCGGTTCAGCGCTGTCCTGTGTATAGCAGCTCTCCTTCCCTCTTGTATTCACAGAAAGCTCTGACATGAACGGGAGCCTTTGGCTCCTTCTGCTGTCAATCAAATCCTTTGAGGAGGGAGCAGGGGGTAAGGTTGAGCCGCGTTCTGTGTGTCTATGGAAGCACACGGCAGGGCTCGGGAGCGTGCTCGCATGAGTGCCCCCATAACAAGAGGTGTGCCATGGGGACGTGTTTTTATGGAAGCACACTGCCCAGCTTGGGAGCATGCTCGCACGAGTGCCCACATAGAAAGAGGTGTGCTATGGGGCTGTGTGTCTATGGAAGCACACCGCCCAGCTCGGGAGCGTGCTCGCACAAGTGCCCCCATAGCAAGAGGTGTGCTATGGGGGCACTCGGAGAAGAGGAGGACCGGTGAGCATCGGCCAGGGATCCCAGAAGAGGAGGTAAAGGGTCGTATTTTCTTTTGTCTCTTTTCATAGAATCTGTTGTAGCCAGTGCTTTTCTGTGCCGAACTCCAGCCTCCTATTGCAGGTTCAATGCTGAGCTTCATTTTGCGTGGGCAAGACTGCAGTTGGCCCTGAGCCAGTCAACACTTTATTTAGGATAGGATTAGCATTTTAGGATAATGATTAGTCACGCAGTCAGTATAGGTGCAGTTTGCTTATGTTTGACTTGTACTTGTATTTGTAACGTAGACGTGGCTTTCCTAATAGAAGAATAGACCTTGATGGGTGCCAAGATCCAACCACAAAAATTAAAAAAGACTGACTTTTTTTTTTTCAGACAGAAACAGAGGACGATATCATGGAATCCAATGAGGCATACGTAACACCCACACGAAAAAACCCAGATTGAACTTTTGTGTTATGATTACTGTTTCCAGTCCATTGTTACAAATTGGCTTTTCTAATGTTGGCTGTAAACTGTGTTCTAGATCAGTTGTTTTGTAAAAATAAAACAAACAATTCAGAAGGAGAATTATATGTTATAAAATTGAAAGCATTATCTCATGACACCAGCAATTTTTTTCCTCATTGCACATGGCTTCACTACAGTGAGCACTCCATTGCACCGGAGGGTGAGAAGAGCAGTGTGGTCTATGATCAGAACCCACAAGAGCTAGATAATGAGCCACCTCTGCTTCACATTATACAAAGTGGTATCAAAAAGTTTTGAGACTATCGCTGTTTACAAGAAAGTACTTTATCTACATTTACACACCTTCAAAATAGTCCCCTTGCACAGAAATACAGTGCTCCCAGCGTTCCTGCCACTTCTGGAGTGTGTTCTGGAAGTCTTTTCGAAGCGAGTCAAGCACTTTCTGCTATTGGCGCTGGATCTCTGCAATGGTGTCAAAATGACGACATTTGGAGCTGGATCTTCAACTCATTACAGTAACTTGCTGAATTTCACGTTTGCTGTTGGTTCTAACTTGCTGTACACGATGACATAGCAGAAGTGGCACCACACATGGTCAGAATAGCGCCAGTTGCACAGCTCCCAATGTATACAGTACATTGTCTTTTGGCACACTGACTTATGAAGGTTGGTGCTCCCTGTGACTGTGCATGCAGCCTTGTGTTGCCATCTGTTGACGTGTTACCAAACTAGTCTCAAAACATTTTGATACCACCTCGTATTAACTTAATAACTGTGATGCATTAATCATTAGGCCCCTTTCACATGATAAGCCTGCTCAGATCTGCCTGTCCGTTTTTTAGGCAGATCCGAGCTGGCCATCAATTGACTCCTATGGGCAGGCGGGTGTCAGCGGAGATGTGTCCGCTGACACCCGCCTGTCATCTGATTAAGACAGACGTATGGCGATACGTCTGCCATCCGTCTTGGCAGATCAGATGAGATAGAGCCCCCATAGAGATCAGCGGGGCTCTGACAGGTCCCTCCCTGTGTGAAAGGGGCCTAACTTGCCCTGACTTGATCACTTCCATTCCCTTACAAGGTACTCCTGTGCCTGGAGTAACCCCCCCCCCCCATAGATCTTAGACAATTGGTAGATACAGTAGATAGTCTTGATTAGTTGGTTCAGAAAAATTGCTCTCTCGTCCTCTCTTCTCGGGTTTTTTTTTTTTCCTGCTAACAAGAACTTTGCAGTTCATCTGGTAATATGATTTAAAGGGGCTAGTGCTGAAAAATTTCCACTATTCTACATGTAAATACCATTTAACAAACTCTCCAAGAACATATCTGCATTCAGTGCTGGGACAAGATCATCCAGTGCCCAGGGCAAAGATGGCAAATTGTGTCCCCCACAAGCTTATGAGGAGACGGGGGAGAGCAAGCACAGCCCGTACCTCCTCTCCTTGCTGCTTCCAGCTTAGGGCTGACAGAAGTAGTGATGCTGCTGTCACTACTCTTGTCAGCCTTATAGGTGAAGGAACATGCCCTCTGCCTACAATACACGCTGCGCCCAGGGCAGCCGTACCTTTTGCCCACCCCTTGTTCCAGGCCCTGTCTGCATTTTCCAGAAAGTATTAATTGTCAAAATAGTATTTTGTCTGCTTGTCAAAAAACATAGGCATAATTGGTGAAGTTAGAAGGAAAGACATATGACATACAGTATGTTCTCTTTGGTTTAAGTTAACTTATTTTCTACTTTGTCACAAGAACAGTGCTGTATTATGTTATCATTCGATAAAAGTAGAAGTTTAGATTTAGAGTGATAACATTTATTGCTAGCTAGAGTGTAGCTTTCAAGGCACACTGGGGGTTATTTACTAAAACTGTAGCATGCGAAATATGGTGCAGCTCTGCAAAGAAACCAATCAGCTTCCAAGTTTGATTGCCAAAACGTAATTGAACAAGCTGAAGTTAGAAACAAATTGGCTACCATGCACAGCTGCACCAGTTTCTGAGTGCACCAGTTTTAGTAAATCTCCCCTAATGGCCTCATCTTGCCTAAAGTAGAGGCCAGTGTGCCTTGATTGCTTGCACTATAATCTATTTAGTAGACATGTGCATTTGTTTTCGTCCGAATGCATTTTCGTCCGAATTTCAGGTATTTTCGTGATCGTTTTAACAAACGATAACGAAAGTGCAGAATCTGAAAAATGAAAGATCCGACATAAACAAATGCTTTATTTTCGTTTTCGTTGCTACAACAGTTCAATATAGATAGGAGATTCGACATGATGATGACAATAACAATCTGTGTCCATCAAACCTGTGGTCAAATGTGCCTAACCTTAACTCTATTAGTCCAAGCTTATTCTACATAGAGAGAAAAGATTCGACGTAGGGGAGAAAAGATAAATAAAAATAATGATGATGATGATGAATGTTATTGGCTGATTGTAACCAAAGAAAAGGAGCAGTAAAATAGCTAGAACTAAGTACACACGTACTTTGGCTTATGGTGTCTGTTGAAAGTTCTAAGAAGATTCGACGGAGCAGGTAAACTATACGGCGTCGTACTGCTCTTCTTTGAACATTCGACAGACACCATAAGCCTTCAATGACAGATTCGACCTAAATTTTGATTTTCGGACGAATGCAATTTTTAACGAAAAATGAAATAAATAAAAGAATTTCGGGAGTAACTAAATACATTTATTTTTCAGGCGAAAACTAAATTCTGAAACGAAATATTTCAGTGTGCACATGTCTACTATTTAGTTAGGCAATAAATTGTATCACCCTAAAGCCTACAACACACGGACCGAATGTCGGGCAGCATCGGCCAGTTCAATAGAAATCGGCTGATGTTGGGCCCGTGTGCACTGCAGCCGATCCGACAGAAGCTGGCTGTTCAGCCAGCATCTGTTGAAGGAGAATGACCGAAAAAGACCTGCCGATTGGCTCCCAATCAGCCTGCTCAGTCAATGGCTGAAAGTGCTGACGGAGTGTTCCTTCTGAGCTGGCAGTTTTTTTAATGAAAAAAAGCTAGTAGTGTGTACTAGGCTTAAGGTTCAGTTCACACTATGAACCACATATGAATTACACAGGAACCGCACCACATTCCTTTGCAATTCAATGTGGTGCGATTTGAGCCCATTCATCTTGAATGGGCTTAAATCACACTGCATTGCACCAAAGACGTGCATGCAGCAATTTTGGAACCACACTGCAACCGGATCGCATAGTCATTTTGTGCATTGGGGTGTTGTTAAGATTCCACTGACACTCACTGCGGATCGCAAGGGCAGTGCGATTTAAATATGATGTGGCAAACGTACACGGATCATGGTGTTTTCTGCACCGCATTAGTGTGAACCTAAATCACAACCTCTATTTTGCCAGAAGACCTGATATTTCTCAGATGGAGTAGGAATATGGTTTGAGCATAATAATTGGGTGTTTTAGTAGACTCCCACACGCTCTTATATTGGTCTAGCTTCTATTTTCTATTTACTTTTATCTAGCCGATTTTCTATTTATTTTTTTCCCCTGAAAACTAAGAGGCAAAAGAGGTTACAAAAGAGCGCCTGTGCATGAACAACTTTTGGACCCAACATTCAACTACGACTCAATTACAAATACTTTATTTCACATATTTTTTATTAAATTTTCATGTAGAACAAATAATAGGGTGCAAATATCAGCCTGCTCGGCAACAAAGTATTACTGCAACAAAGTGTCAACTGTAACATATCATATACGAGATTACGCAATATGCTAATATTTTATTCCAAAACGTAGATCAGAAGTTACTTTTATAGTGAAGAGGAGCACTAATGGTATCCGGGTCCTCTAGGTGAAGAACTTTTCCCAGAGGCTCGAGTCCAGATTGGGATAGTAAATCTTTGCCTATTTGATGGGTGAAGTACCCCAACCCCCCACCCTGGAAGGCAGCCGCACATCACCCCCATGAGATCAAACTGTAAGTGTGTGGTTCCCGCCCCACGGACCAGAGATCAGGGCCCCCCACCCCCCTCCATACCCTAGCAGTATATAGGGCTCGCTCTGGGGGACAGTTGTTCTTTTAAAGCGTAAACTATAAAATACTATATGTGAGGAAAATGGGAGAGAAGTAGGAGAGGGAGGCAGCATAATGCCTCTGAGAGAGTAGAAGAGAGAAAGGATAGGGAAGAAAGAAAGGAGAGGGTGGAGTCGAGGAGGATCTAAGAGTCTGGTGTAATGCCCGAGCATAGGGAAATGCCAGAGTAAGTTGCCCAAGATTCCCAGATGGCCTCAAACTTAGGTACTTTGTCTAGAAGCTTCACTACTAATTGTTCTTGTGACATAATCCAGGATATTTTCCTCTTTGCTGCCAGAAATGAGAGGGCTTTTTCCAAGCCCTCATTAGTGTAATCTTGGCACCCAAGTGGATAAAGTAGACCAAGGTTTGCATATGCTTGTGTAGTGCGTCTACCCTATGGTTCAGCAGAGCAATAGTGGGATCTTGAGGTTTTGCTGCTCCAAAGATTTTCCTTAGGAGATGGAATACCTTGTTCCAGTAGGATCTGACTCGAGGACAAGACCACCAGACATGGAACATGGATCCCATCAGGCTGCAGTTTCTATAGCATAAGGGAGAAGCAACTTTGTACATTACTGCCAGTCTAGCAGGAACATAGTACCATCTGGTGAGGAGTTTAACATTGGCTTCAAATAGTTATACATTGAGGATACCTTTGTATGCGCGTTTTAGAGCCTGAAACCAGGTATTGCTGTCTCAAGAGATCTCCATGTCGTGCTCCCATGCCTGGACATAAGAAGGCTTGCCATCCCTGTTTGCCAGCAAGGTGTATATTAGGGTTGTCCCGATACCACTTTTTTAGGACCGAGTACAAGTACCGATACTTTCTTTCAAGTACTCGCCGATACCGATTACCGATACTTTTTTTTTAAATGTCACGTGACAGTGTTTTTTGGTTTTTTTTTTGTTTTTTTTTTTAACAGTGCTTGCTTTTTTTTGGGGGGGGGGGAGTGAACGGGGTATGTGTGTGCTTTTTTTTTTTTTATTTACAACTTTTATTTTTTACAATAATATTTTTTTTATTCTTTATTGTTTTTTTTTTTGTTTTTTTTTAATCAGCCCTTTTGGGGGGCTTTGGTGAGATATCAGGGGTCTTAACAGACCTCTGATATCTCCCCCTTGAGACAGAGAAAGAGACTGAGGATAGAGATTCCCCAGTCCCTTTCTCTGCAGCCTCAGCTGCACTGAGAATGAATGGAGAGAAGACAGCAGCTTCTCTCCATTCATAAACTGACACATCGTAATCACAGGAGATTACAATGTTTCAGTTATTGTGAATGGACAGAGTCAGCTGACTCTATCCATACACAAAGGAAGGAGGAGGGGGACTGAGGAACGGAGGGGGAGAACGGAGGGAGACAGATAAGGAGAGCAGAACGGAGGGGACAGATAAGGAGAGCAGAACGGAGGGGACAGATAAGGAGAGCAGAACGGAGGGGACAGATAAGGAGAGCAGAACGGAGGGGACAGATAACGAGAGCAGAACAGAGGGGACAGATAAGGAGAGCAGAACGGAGGGGGACAGCGGAGAGGCACAGTGGAAAGGAGGGGGCACGGCGGAGGATGCAGTGACAGTCAGCTGTGAGTGATCACCGCTGTGTCACTAAAGCTGGTGAAAGCCGCTGGGGGAGAAGCTTGTAACTCCCCCACGCGCCGATCACAGCTGTCTTCCGGGTATCGGGGGAAGCATCGGGAGCATTTGCCCGAGTACAAGTACTCGGGCAAATGCTCGGTATCGGTGCCGATACCGATGCTAGTGTCGGTATCGGGACAACCCTAGTGTATATAATCTAGATCCCCCCCTCTGATCTGTAAGACTAGCACTCCATTGTTCATAGAGAGTAGCCTTGGGCAGGTTCTCTTTTATCTGGCCAGATCGAGGTTAGGAAAGGCCTGATTTGGGTGAGCCTGAACCTCTCTGAAGCTGGCATCTCCAATTAGTTCGTGCAGTAGCTCAGGGAGAGTGGGCCTGTAGAATTGAGAAAGTGTCCTATGCGGAATAAGCCTTTGTTCAGCCACCAACGAAAGACCTGTATGTTCAAGCCAGGGGGGAAGGCAGGGTTATTGAATAAATGAGCCAATGGGTGCATAGTAGAGGTCACCTTATGATGTTTGTGTATGGAGTCGCATAGGGCTATTGGGTGAGAAAGGGTGGGCGATAGGATTGGGGGCCGTGCTTTCAGGTTACACCACAGCAGGTAGTCGATTGTGTGTCGGGGGACTACTACCCTTTCTATAGCTACCCAGTCAGGTTTGGGTCCTGTGGAGTATACCGTTGATATTTGTGCCAACTGTGCTGCCTGATAGTACCACCAAATATTAGGGAGACCGGGACACCCTTGCGTTTTCAATCGGAAAAGTGTGTCTTTGGGGGCATCTGTAACCTTTTTTACCCCATATAAAACATGTGATTCGGGATTGGACTTCAAAGAGGGCTTTTTTGTTGATGGATATCGGGAGTGATTTAAATAGGTAGAGTAAACATGGCAATAATGTCATTTTGACCAGTTATTCTGCCAATTACAAATACTTATTTACTTTGAATAAATAGATAGACAAAACCAGGTTTCCATGGAACCCTAGGGTTCTTTTAGAGATTCCTTGAGCCGTAGCTAATTGACCTCCTCCTTGATGGTGCCCCAATAATTCCTGAGCCAACGCTACTAGGCACAGCCAGCAGTATCACACCAGTTATCTTTTTAAGGGTGAAATTCTGACCACCACTGTAAGGGTTTCATTCTTCCTCCGGCCACCTATATAAGGGGCATTTTTCCATTTCATCTCAGATTTTTGGGGTTTAGTAGGTATTTCCCTGGTCCTAGAAATTATTTTATGAGTTCCTCTATAATAAAGTGGTTGAGAAAGGTTGCCCTAAACCCTCTTGTTGCCCTAAACCCTCTCATTCTTCCTCATATGCTATGCCGGTGAACACCACCCAGATCTCAGCACCCACCTGGGCCATCTATAGTATAAATCATCCCCTAACTCCCCAAGGGTCCTTGCGATGTTGAACTTTCTGCACAAATGGTATGTTTTCCCCTGATCCAGGAGAAGCAGTACTTCTCATCCTTATTCTAAAAAGTACTCCTGGCTAACCAACTGATCTACTAGTTTTTTTATCCCTGTTCTAAAAAAAAAATGTTCTTCTGGCTAACTGAAAGATCTGCTTATTTTCTAATTTCTTATGAGACCAAATGCCAGTAAAAATGTCACTGTGATCTGACCCTGATACTATATTTTCTATGGTGAGTCACATTAGTAAATGAGTTGTCCAATTCTGCAGATTTGCTTTGAGTCAAATAGTTGTGCTGGCTGAGTCACCGAGAAGAGCAGTAGTAAGGTGTCACCTGATACACTCACTGTTATTACCATTATAATCAATGGCAGGTTTATGTTACACTCTGCAGATACTCGTGTCATCTATCAATATGTATACACCTGTAAGGTCAACATATAATTCACAAATACATAGACATGTGTCATGGCATTTGGGAATTATATATACATAACAAATTCCAAACACTTCCATACTTGGCATAACTGCCACGTTTAATAACTTCATATTTTACAGAAACCTCATTTATTTTTACCATACGGTTCCATATGGCTCTAGGGCTAAAGCTTGGAATATAAAGACTGCTGTAGATTGAATGCATAAGGCTTAGGCTGTCTCTTTAGCTCTATTAGTAGAGGAGAAATTGAGAAATTAGGGAAAAATGAAGGAAAAAATGCCTGAGAATATGCATAATATCAGGTTTAGTGTAGCTAAGCTGAGTTGTGCAAGTTTACCAATTAGCCTAAATGTTTTCCTCCCAAGTTACATTGTTCCAACTTGGACCACTTAATTTTTTTTATTGATTTTTAGGTACTTATATAATGCTATCCATGTACACAGCGCTATACAAATATATTGTATATGCATATCTGTCCCTGCCTTCAACGAGCTTACAATCTAAAGTTCCTAACTCACATACAGTATCTCACAAAAGTGAGTACACCCCTCACATTTTTGTAAATATTTTATTATATCTTTTCATGTGACAACACTGAAGAAATGACACTTTGCTACAATGTAAAGTAGTGAGTGTACAGCTTATTTGCTGTCCCCTCAAAATAACTCAACACACAGCCATTAATGTCTAAACCGCTGGCAACAAAAGTGAATACACCCCTAAATGAAAATTTCCAAATTGGGCCCAATTAGCCATTTTCCCTCCCCGGTGTCCCCGGTGTCATGGGACTCGTTAGTGTTACAAGGTCTCAGGTGTGAATGGGGAGCAGGTGTGTTAAATTTGGTGTTATCACTCACTCTCTCACACTGGTCTCTTAAAGTTCAACATGGCATCTCATGGCAAATAACTCTGTGAGGATCTGAAAAAAGGATTGTTGCTCTACATCAGGGGTCTTCAAACTGCGGCCCTCCAGGTGTTCAGGAACTACAATTCCCATCATGCCTAATCATGTCTGTGAATGTCAGAGTTTTACAATGCCCCATGGGATGTGTAGTTCTGCAACAGCTGGAGGGCCGTAGTTTGAGGATCCCTGCTCTACATAAAGATGGCCTTGGCTATAAAAAGATTGCCAAGACCCTGAAACTGAGCTGTAGCATGGTGTCCAAGACCATACAGCAGTTTAACAGGACAAGTTCCATTTAGAACAGGCCTCACTGTGGTCAACCAAAGAAGCTGAGTGCAGGTGCTCAGCATCATATCCATATCAATACTCAGACAATACACCGCACACTGCATCAAATTGGTCTGCATGGCTGTTGTCCCAGAAGGAAGCCTCTTCAAAAGATGGTGCACAAGAAAGCTTGAAAACAGATTGCTGAAGACAAGCAGACTAAGGACATGGATTACTGGAACCATGTCCTGTGGTCTGATGAAACCAAGATAAACTTATTTTGTTCAGATTGTGTCAAGCGTGTGTGGCGTCAACCAGGGGAGGAGTACAAAGACGAGTGTGTCTTGCCTACAGTCAAGTACGGTGGTGGGGGTGTCATGGCCTGGGGCTGCATGAGCGCTTCCGGCACTGGGGAGCTACAGTTCATTGAGGGAACCATGAATGTCAACATGTACTGTGACATACTGAAGCAGAGCATGATCCCCTCCCTTCGGAGACTGAGCCGCAGGGCAGTATTCCATCATAATAACGACCCCAAACACACCTCCAAGATGACCATGCCTTGCTAAAGAAGCTGATGGTAAAGGTGATGGACTGGCCAAGCACGTCTCCAGACCTAAACCCTATTGAGCATCTGTGGGGCATCCTCAAAGGGAAGGTGGAGGAGTGCAAGGTCACTAACATCCACCAGCTGGGTGATGTCATCAAGGAGGAGTGGAAGAGGACTCCAGTGGCAACCTGTGAAGCTCTGGTGAACTCCATGCCTAAGAGGGTTAAGGAAGTGCTGGAAAATAATGGTGGCCACACAAAATATTGACACTTTGGGCTCAATTTGGACATTTTCACTTAGGGGTGTACTCACTTTTGCAGGTAGTGCCATGGCCGGAATCCGAAGCAACATCCTAGTGCTGCTAATCCAAGAACGTTTTGCATGCATTGAGAAAACTCTTAATGGTGCCCATGCTAAGCAGGTGACCTCCTGTGTTCACAATGCAGCAAAGAAGCAGCTTGGGACAGGACCCAGAAGCAAATGGAAATCACTGGAGTAGGGGTGCCTACTACAATGATTTCCAACTTTTAGAGGGATTCCACAGGTATGGTATAATATATATACATTGGTCCAAGCTGGACCAGTGCAACCATGTAAAAATATACCTACCTGGAATAACTCTTTGAACATCACGCTCTAATAAAATAACTTCTTTTCAGTTAAAACCCCATAAAGCTTTTATTGCTCAGAAGGCAGTATAGGTGGGAGATGCCATGACACATGAAAATTGAAAGTAAAGCACGGAGGAGAGTTTGCAAAGCATGCAGGAAATCCAGGAAGTTGTGGAAAAAGTCGGCCAGCAGACAGGCAGCACTTACAACATGAAAATAGATTTTTCAAGTAAGCTTATATTGGATTGTCAAAAATAACTATTGTTTGTATTGTTAGTACAATGCTGATATTATAAAAGCAAAGTGTATGCTGTGACTATAGATTTCCTTTAAGTTCCTAAAGCTGAAGATAGGTCCATAGTGTAGAGAAAAATGGATAAGCAGCTCTCTAAAACAAGGGGCCTCTAAGGTGCCTTTGGTAAACACTGGAAATTGTAAGGAGAACAGGAGCATTTGATTTAAAAGAGCCAATTTATGCCTGAGCTGAAATGTACCTCTATTAGCCCATACCCGAACTAAGTCTAATATTCCATTCACACCAGCAGTTTAAAGTGTATGTAAACCCGAACAGGAACACACACACACACACACTATATTACGAGAAGTATTGAGACGCCTGCCTTTACACGCATATGAACTTTAATGGCATCCCAGTCTTAGTCCGTAGGGTTCCATATTGAGTTGGTCCAACCTTTGCAGCTATAACAGCTTCAACTCTTCTCGGAAGGCTGTCCACAAGGTTTAGGAGTGTCTATGGTAATGTTTGACCATTCTTCCAGAAGCACATTTGTGAGGTCAGGCACTGATGCGGACGGGAAGGTCTGGCTCACAGTCTCCGCTCTAATTCATCCCAAAGGTGTTCTATCGGGTTGAGGTCAGGACTCTGTGCAGGCCAGTCAGGAGGACCGCAAGAGGGTGGCTGTAAGAATAGTCACCCTCTAACAGAAAGTCAGAGCAGCAGCAAAAAAAAATAAAAAAAAAAGGATTAGGAGAAATTTTGGAGGCCAAAAGTAGGATCAGAGAATAAAATATGGCTGCCCCCACATTCACAATTCATTTCCAACAAAGAAACACCTTTTTAATACATTTAAAACAAACTAATACGATTATTTACACTAAGCTGATCTTTTTTATATGTGTATTTAAGAAACATTCAATGGCTATGGTTCGCTTTAACTTAGCAGATTCCTTATTCCAGCAATTACAGACACAACATTCCCTTCCATGCATTCTTAACATACTGTATTTTATATCTCCATCACATATGGTACTGGGGATCCGAGGCGTGTGTTTCTGATTTTGAAAGTGTTTATGGTTTATAAAATAGCAGATTTGTTTGGGCTCAAAATTAGTTTTTTGCTTTTTTCGGACTTTATTTTTCTATTGATTTGGCTCTGTAATATTTGTGCACATCAAACATGGTGCTTCAGTCACCAGCCTGGGCCATGCTGCGAAATATTTTCTTTGGTATTTGTTAGGTTGTGGAAAGCGGCAAAGGCAGAGTTTTCAGTCTATGCAGCAAGGAGATGTAACATTGTGTAGAAATAAAATGTCTTGAGGCAAAACCTTTTTTATTAGTAGGAAGGGGTTTAGTCTACAGTGTAGTTTTGTGTCCAACTGGGGAAATTTCCCTGTGCTTCCTGTCCTGGAGACACAACAGGAAGTGATGTGAAATCCCCCTCCCTTTCCGACAGGTGTCCTCATTGGAAGATTTTCCCTCATTTCTTAGGCCCCTTTCACACGATCGGACCGTTCAGGTCCGCCTGTCAGTTTTGACGGCGGACCTGAACGGGCGCTCCATGTTAGTCTAAGGAGCGTCGGATGTCAGCGGAGACATGTCCGCTGACATCCGACCCGGTCCGATCCGCAAAAAGCAGACGGATGGCTCTACATCCAGGTCCGTTGCTGGCGGATCGGGTGAGATCTGATGAAAACGGACATGCTGTCCGTTTTCATCCGATCCCTCCATAGGCGGCAGCGGCGCCTGACAAGCCCCTCCCCGCTCAGTGAGCAGAGAGGGACCTGTCATCCGCGGGCTCAACGGAGATCAACGGACAGATCTCCCGCTGAGCCGGCGGACCGAGGCGGGCTCCGTATAAATGGAGTCCGCCTCGTGTGAAAGGGGCCTTATAGTCCTAACACCACATCTGCCTTGAGTTTTTCTGAAGGCTTAAACTCATTGGTTGTTTATACAGCAAGGGAAAAAAGTATTTGATCCCCTGCTGATTTTGTACGTTTGCCCACTGACAAAGAAAAAAATCAGTCCAATTTTAATGGTAGGTTTATTTTAACAGGGACAGACAGATTAACAACAAATATATCTATAAAAATGTATTTAAAAAAGTTATAAATTGATTTGCACTTTAATGAGTGAAATAAGTATTTGATCCCCTTATCAATCAGCAAGATTTCTGGCTTCCAGGTGTCTTCTATATAGGTAACAAGCTGAGATTAGGAGCACTCTCTTAATGCTCCTAATCTCAGTTTGTTACATGTATAAAAGACACCTGTCCACAGAAGCAATTAATCAGATTCCAATCTCTCCACCAAGACCAAAGAGATGTCCAAGTATGCCAGGGACAAGATTGTAGACCTACACAAGGCTGGAATGGGCTACAAGACCATCGCCAAGCAGCTTGGTGAGAGAGTGACAACAGTTGGTGCGATTATTCACGAATGGAAGAAACACAAAATAACTGTCAATTTCCCTCGGTCTGGGGCTCCATGCGGGATCTCGCCTCGTGGAGTTTGGCCACACCCACTGTTAGCTGCAGCACGCTACGCGTACTTCAATATTTTGTTTGCTTTTAACTTTCAATTTTAGAATGAATAGATTTTCCTGAATAAAAACTACATAGACTATTAGAAATGTATTCAAGAAATTTTCTATTCTGCTCCCGTGGTTGAAAACAGTCAGTTGGACTCCTCTAACAATTAGAAAATCGGACAGATGTTCAAAATGAAACGAACAATGACAAACCAGACTTTATTTGTGCATGGCCAGCTTAAGATCCCTGATGCTAACTAGTAAAAGATATCACTTTATACTCCAATATTTCTGCAAATCATATTTTCAATAAAGAAAATGTTGATTGGCTAGTACTCAATCTTGGTCATCATTTACACATCTGGTGAGCACAATTTTACTTCTGTGGGTAGGCAATTGTAGTCTTTCCCTAGTTATGGCTCACTAATACACAAGAATGTAGATGAGGGATGGTTTTCACCAAACTGACCAAATACTACAGGAATGTCCTTACTGTAAACTGACCGAGCCCCTTCAATGCTCTCCTTCTTAAAAGGTAATACTACTTTCCAGGAGTTATGATTAGTCATTCATTATTACCAATTATTATTCCTGTGTATACCACAGCCGGAAATGGAATAAGTTAGTCTCTCTCCAGGGCTGCTACATGCATGTGTCTGGTTTTATCATCTGCCAAGAAGTTGGAAACAGGTGGGACACCTTGGTGAAAGTCATCTATACCTAAGTTTCTTGTTACAATTTTCCAATAATACATTTGTTATCTCTAGCTGTCATTACTTAATTAAACGTAATATACAGTTTGATTTTACCTGCAAGTGTGTATATGATTTCTCTTTGCACATCTCAAAAATAAACCCCAAAAACATCAACTATCACGTAACAGCAGGGCTTTTTTTCAGGGGGAACTTGGTGGAACTGAGTTCCACCACCTCTGGCTCAGACCCTTTGGTGCCTGCTCACAACAATCACTTGTAAACACAGAAGTCTGGTTTCTGTGTTTACAAATGACAGCTCTGCACTCTGTATGTAATGCAATCCTGGTATTTAATGCCCCTTTAAGACCCTCCTACTGTTTGTGAAAATTGACTGACCACACCCACTATTTGATGTGATTTGGAGGGTGTGTGTAGGGGGAGGGGTTTTGGGGGGTCGTGGTTGAGTTCCAGCACCTATTGTTTGAGAAAAAAAGCCATGCGTAACAGTGATAGAACATTTTGGCATCAGAACCAGGATTTTTAATTTGTGCGAACCAGAAAAATTTGTGGTGTCACCAGCACACCAAGATCTTCAAAATGGGTCCAAAGCTTTAATCAATGATCAAAATGTTACAGCAGAAAGAAACATTTCAGAGACACGCAGGACCCCTTCATTAGGCATGTGACAAATTGTGATACAGAACAGGCAATGTTTAAAGAACCATCCACCAACCAGTGAGCAAGAAAACAACCCCAGACCCACCCCCTGACATCACTGGGTCTGGAGTAGTTTTCTTGCTCACTGACTGGTGGATGGTTCTATAACTATTGTCTGTTTTGTATCACAATTTGTCACATGCCTGATGAAGGGGTCCTGCGTAGCTCCAAAACATTGCTATCTGCTGTAATGATGTGATCATTAAATAAAGCTTTGGAGATCTTTGTGTGCTGGTGACATCACTGTCTGACTATTCATGGTTCCAGCCGGTGGTCGCTTCAGCACCCACTTACAAATACACCAATCTCTACAGGAATGTGTGCGTTGGGAATAGTGCATTTGAATTTCAGAAATCGTTAAAGATCTAAAGAATTCGCTTTAGATAAGTGTGCACACTGAGCAGATATACCTGGTGCTGGCTTGATCTCTGTAAACTATGGGGATCATTTAGGATCAGTCAACAGTTTCTCATTGTAGACATTGTTAACAGTTTTGCAGCAGTCAAATTGGTCTTATGTTGAACATAAATGCATCATTTTTATTTGATTGAACACTTATCTTGATTGGTTACTCATCTGGATCTGATTGATCTCAGTGACAAATGGTAATCAGAAGCTGATGGCTAATAGTTTGAAAAAAAAATTGTTTTGAGCTGGACCTATTGTTTCATCAGAAGTGAGACAATCAAATATTCCGAATCTTTTGGATGCTTTTAAATGTAATGGAGGCAATTGACATAGCAGTAAAAACATTTGAGATTTGCTAAATTGGATGAGAATATTAAAACAATTGTTTCATGAATTAAGCGATCAAGGCAATACATACCTCATACATGATGCTCTTCCTGGTTCCCTGAAGTGTGGAATCTAGTATAGCATACCTCCCTCAGCAGCACATGGAATAAACTTGTATCACTGTGCACCAGATGACATCTGATATTGAGGTATTCAGAGATGTTCTCAGCTTTAGGCTTTCAATTTTTAATATGTGTGATTCTCTGACAGCTGATGGAATTCCATGAAATAGCAGCTAAATTCCAGCTGAGATACCAAAAGGAGCTCCATTGCACTGTTTAACACTTCTGATTAATAACCTGTGAGAATTATAATAGGTTTTCCCACTTGTTATCCCCTTTGTCTGACTTATTCAGTAAAACCTAAGAAAAAAGATCACAAACTGTGACTAATCAGAATTTTTGGACAACTGTACCTTTCGTAATTTTTGTTTAAAGGACAATCGTACCTTTTGTATGGTCGTCCAATAATTAATTCCCCAAGTGTCAGCAATCATCACTGCGTGGCCCTACCTGGCACTGTACAGCCGTTCCATGGAAAACATCCTGCCAGGTCCTCTTTTTATTGCACGTTTTTTATGGCCCCATTCATTTTGGGTGAGCCGTACTTCACTGGATGGCTGGAGGCTGCAATAAGTATAGCTCATCCATAGGAATGGGAACGCATAGAAATGGGTACATGCCAAGCAGAAATACAGGTTTAAAAAAAAAAGCTTTTTAATTTTAATATTTATTTATTAGGAGTTTTAACTAACAAAGAACTGAGACACAGAGGTAAAGTATTTTCATATCAGGGCATTTAGGCTGGTTCACACAAACTGCAGCCGCGGCTCACAGCAAGGGGTCCGGTGCGTCCCTTCACTGTTTCAGGTGCAAATCAGGTCTGACTTTTTGGCTAAATTCGCACCTGAAATCGAGCCAAAGACGCACAGGACCCTTTTCCAGTGCACCTCACATTTGCCCTGGAGCTGTGTGAACCGGCTCCATTGAGAGCCGGTCACAGTCTCCTGTCATGCGAATCAGATTTGGGGAAACCGCATCCAATTTGCATCAGTGTGAACCCAGTCTAAACCATCAATTTAAATTGGAACAAAGGTATAATTCAATGGAGATTAAAACATTGGCACGCGGCCTCATGTGATAGAAGGGACATGTTTCAAGTTAGGGCTTATGAACATGGGCTTATATTTGTGTCTTAGTTGATTTTTGTCCTTATACAAGTCAATGTAGAACATTTGAAGTTAAAGTGATACCCGTTTTTGGCTAACTTAACCACTTCCCACCTGGCCACTGCACATAAACGGCCGGGTGGGCACTCTCTCCTTCTGAGTGGATGTTCAGGAACGTCCCTCAGAAGGAGAGGGATCGCGCGCACGCGTGCCCGCGCAGCGGCGCGATCCCAATGCGCTCATGTCACCTGGACATGGCGCATCCCCGATTGGCAGGAGGGCTCTGTGATTGACCCTCCTGATCACATGATGGCCGTGTCCAATCACAGCCGTCATGTGATGTAAGTACAGAGCCGGTTGCTAGGCAATCAGCTCTCCTCTCCTCACACAGAAGTTGTCAGTGAGGAGAGGAGAGCGGATCGCTGCAGCCAGCTGGCGATCAATGAGTATGAGCTTTTTTTTACAGCTTTTTACTCACTGATCACCAGTCTAGTGTCCCAACAATGTAAAAAACACAAAGAAAACACATGTCCCTAACACACCTGTCCCCCACATATGTAACAGTAAAATCAATGATTATCTGCACACATATGTCCGTGATCACCTGCGCACATCTGTACATGATCATTTGCGTACATCTGTCCGTGATCCTACGAACCAATTATTATACACTTAACGGGATTTTTTTTACCAAAAACATGTAGCAGAATACATTTTGGCTTAAATTTATGACAAAATTAGATTTTATTGGATTTCTTTTAAAATAGAACGAAGAAAATATTTTTTTTTTTCAAATTTCTGCTCTTTTTTTGCTTATATCGCAAAAAATAAAAAAAGGAATCGTGAATTGTATACAGAAGAGAGATCTGCATATTGATATATACTAGAGGAAGCAGTTGGTGATTCAGCTAAATTTTGTCAATTTTAACAGCTATTTGGATAAAATATCAGCCACACAAGAAGCGCCTTGTTATCAAAGTAGAATTCCATGTTTAATGCCCCTTTAAAAGGTTTTTTGGGCAAAGTTTGCCCAAACAATATCCATTACAGTCAAACCTACAACATTCAATAGGAGTAAGGCACTGTGAAAAGTGCATGAACCATGTCGCCTGCCAATAGTGGGGAAAGAACTATAGAAAGCCAACTCCATTATTATTATTATCATTATTATTATTATTATACAGGATTTATATAGCACCAAGAGTTTGCGCAGCACTTTACAACATGAGGGCAGACAGTGCACTTACAATACAAATCAATACAAGAGGGATCATCTGCATTGAAGTAAGAAAAAAAATCAATTTTTAAAGTGGAAGTTCAGCCAAAACGAACTAACTCTAAATCTACTTGTAGCCACCTTCCAAGACTAATCTATCTAACCCTGTAAAGCAAAAATCGCTATACATACCTTTTCTGCAGCTGATCCGGTCTGGTCTCCAGCGGTGGATGCTATGTAAAAGACAGCCGACAAGGGCTGGGAAATGCCTGGAAAGTGACTTCACCCATAGAGTTACTATTGGGCTTCCGTTGTCGGCTGCCTCTTCTGCAGACGCCTACACAAAGAAGCCGTTGCTAACAGCTCAGCGTAAGACCGGACTGGGTTGGCTGCAGAACAAGGTAAGTATAGCGATTTTTGCTTTACAGGGTTAGATAGATCAGTCTTATGGGCCGTACACACGATAGGATTTTCCAACAACAAATTTTGGATGTGAGCTTGTTGTCAGAAAGTCCGACCATGTGTATGCTCGATAGAACATTTGTTGTCGGAATTTCCGTCAACAAATGTTTGTGAGCTGGTTCTCAAATTTTCCGACAACAAGAACTGTCAGAAATTCTGATCGTGTGTACACAATTCCGACACACAAAATTCCTCGTATGCTCGGAATCAAGCAGAAGAGCCACACTGGCTATTGAACTTAATTTTTCTCGGCTTGTCGTACGTGTTGTACGTCACCGCGTTCTTGATGTTTGTAATTTCCGACAAAATTTGTGTGACCGTGTTTGAGCCAACATCCTTCGGAAAAAAGTCCACAGTTTTGTTGTCGGAAAATCCTATCGGGTGTACATAGCCTTAGAATGTGTGGCTGCCAGTGGATTTAGAGTTAGTTCGTTTTTGGCTGAACTTCTCCTTTAAGTAAATGTTTAGCTTAGTAAATAAGGTGAAGCCACATTCACTTCCATTATTGAATTATGTGCAGAAATCCTCCTGTTTCATTTTACTGTCCCCTGCACATGATTGGGCATTCAGAGCTTTACTCTAGTCACTAAGCTAAATTAACATAAACTTAGTAAAATGAACATTCTCTTCTCCTGTATGAAAACCAACCCCATTGTCTGTATGGCATTTGTATGTTCTTCACATTTGTGCAGATGTGATCCTGATGCTATGTTTCTCTGTTTATCTATTATCAAACATACCGATAATGTATTTGGCTTCCCGTCACATTGCTCCAATATGTTACCCTTGGAGGACGAGAACTGTTCTTTATTTTATGTACTTTGCGAATTCTGTGAAATGAATAATAAAATGTATTGGTTCTTACATCAATCAATGCAAAAAGCAAAGGTTTATTACATTTATTACACACTGCATGTGTGTAATAAATCAGCAGTCTTAGATGCAAAGTTGGTCATGTGAGCATAGAGGTGATTTTCATGGCTTTGTCCACTGTACTAAATCATAGTCTGAACCCCTTGCTTTTTTTTTATTGTAAACTACGATATGTAAATAGCTTCCTTTTAGAAGGCTTTGAGTATCTGTACATTGTGTAGCTGGACAAGTTTTTGAACAGGAGGCTTATCAGTTTGTTGGAATGCAGGCCTTTGCTGCCACCTATGCATCTCCGCACAGAACTTCAGCACATCAAGATGTAGTCACAGCCAGAAGTGTGTGTAGTGCCCCTCCTGACTGGGGGGGGGAGAAAACCCCCAGGCAAAAGGCTTACATTACCCCAAGGTAGATCCATGGCCACAGTAGAGATAGCCACAACAATGATGGGTGCCAGTAATTTTTGTCTTTTTCTAGTTTTATTACTCTGATTCACAGAGAGAGAGGGTTAGGGTCTCAGTTTCCTACAGTAACATGGGTTTAATATTTTACCACACTTCTCCTAAATCCAAGGGAGTGCCTGGGTCCTCTGAGGGAGGACCGCTTCCCCCCTCCAGCAGGTCTTCCATTCTCTGGCTCTCCAACTTGGGTGCTGTACCCTCCTCAACCAGGCAGGGCAGCTTGAGATATCTGAGCTATCCCCCTAAACAGGTCCTGGCCTATTTGACACAAATCACTGCACACACCTCTCCAGTCCACAGCCCGGGGGAAGAAAACTCACCAGACCACTTTCCAAACATTTATATCCTCCCCCAGCATGCACCTCTGGCCGTGAAACTACTAGTGGTTGCCAGAGAGGACATACATATTCATAAATCCAAGATTACCACCTTCATAACTATTGCCTGAGCTCCAGGGTCACTCAATGATGGCAGCAGGGAGCAGTAATCACCCTGAACTCAGAGAAGAGACAAATAGAAATAACTACAAATCGGCCTCGGCAAACCATTACCCAGCAAACTAAATTTACTAGACACCTCTGACAACAAGGTGGCTACACATGCATGTTAGGGTGGCAATGCTTGGGTCTTAGTAAGACTCTGCAAGGCAGTGTAGCCATCCTATAGGTGGAAGTACAATGCACAGAAATTGGAATGGCTCTGTTTGCTGGAATGACACAAAGAGGACAGCAAGGAAGGAACTATATAAAGTATCCTGCTACATTTATGTTTTCTCCCCCACAAGGGTTTAATAAGGCATGAATTGGACGTATTAACGTTGATTTGTAAAGAAAGTAGAATGTTCCAATAACCCAGGGACTTTTGAGTTTACTTCAGTCACCCAATCATGTGCAAGAGAAATCCCCCCACCCCCACCATTTTTTGCCCTTTTCCCCATTTTTTTAAATGTTTTATTCCTCTACATGAAGTAGAGTATTTGAAGTGAGCACAGGTTCACAGGCATAAATGAACATTCTATTCTATTAATAAACCCCATTGAGTAAGAAAAGGACGTGGAAATATCTTGATCCGCATTTGTATGCTGTCTATGTACAGGAAAGCTCCTGGTGATACGTGAGCTGACTATTATTTGAACTATCATCATCCATTTGACTTGCAAAGTTGTCTGGTGATGACACACACCTCAGGACTGGACTGTGACTACGGACTGAGACAAAAGCCATAGAGTGGCCCCTACAGATCTACAACTACACTTACCTTTCCTAGGAAACAGAGGACCTTGTGCATAGCTGTAACAGGCTAAAATCTCTTCCAGGTATGCTTTATAGATCCACTTCAACTGGAGTGGCCACAGCACACCATGTTCCCCATTATATTGGATCTCCTACATTGCATAGCTTCAACAGTCTTATCACTTCCAGGTGTACTTTATAGATTCACTTTAATTGGGGTGGCCACAGTACACCATGATCTCCTACATTGTGTATAAATACTTCTTACATTTGTCACAGTCACTGTAAAATCCCAGAGAAAATGAAAGTATCATAAGACGTGAATTTAACACACCAAATAAGGAATTTGTGTAATTGTTTAAAAATAAACACACAAATATATTAATGGATACGTATGTCCAAGAACACACACGTCAACACCATGGCTCATTCGTGTGATGGTAAAAAAAAAAAAAAATGCATTTACAAATATTCCTTATTTGGGGATCTGAATGTATTACTTTCAATGGAGAAATTCACACAGATGCATTAATATGCACTGCGCTCAGATCTGTAACACAGAATCCAAAAATCTGTCTCTGTGGCATGCATATACATGTATACCATTGGAAACAGGAGATAAAAACCTCTATTTACGCAGGACGTTTTGTTCCCTGCCTAATGATCAGTAAAACTTTTACCAATATATTATGGCCATGTGACTGTACTTACTCAGGATCAACAAGATCCTGAGTATAAACATCAGTAAAAATGTTTACATCCATTTGCAAAGGGCTTAATACTGCCTGTTCCTCTACACCCTAGAAATAAATAATGAAATAGTACACACGTAACCCTTGCAATGCAGGGGACCCCACTGCGAGAGTAAATTTCTATTTTCTGTTTTGGCCTGATACCCTTTATTGGCGAAATTCTTTTTTTTACAGATGCAAGCTTTTGGCATAAGTTATATCCCTTCCTTTTTTTTTTTTTTTTTTAAAAATGTATAAAGCCTAAAGATATAATGTAAGTTATCTTGAAAGCTTGCATCTTTAATTTAGTAAAACAATAAAGGGCATCACTCAAACTGCTTACCTTCTGTATTAAATGATTAACATGGCACAATACTCTACTACTTCCTGAAGCCCTGTAAATGTACAGACATGTTCAGAGTAAAACTGTACGATGTTGTAGTAACCAATCAGAAATTATCTTTCCTTAGCATAACGGATGCAACTTGTACTTGTTGTGTGTCCCTGTACATTACTATTGCCTTTTACACAGCCTTGTCAAATAATCTGACTGCAGTGCACCTGTTCTGTCATTGCTGTCATTCAGAGACTTGGTCGGCTGCATTTGCTGAGTCGTTCCAGAGAGCTAATGAAATCTGAATAACCTAAGCATAGAAATATGCAAAGTAATACCAAGGCACCAGGAAGATAGCAGACAGCATTCTATTTTACTGGATGAATCTTTTATTTCTCGTATTTTTATAGTGACAATGTAATATGCAGTTTTTGGAGAATACACAGCAGCATTTAAATCAGTCTCTGCCCCAGAGGACAATTTAATGTCCCCACAATCCCATACACATCTAAAACCAATATGGTGGGTGGCCCAAATACACGGATGAAATGCCTATTTGGCACCAGTTCTATCCATCAAAAGCATTAGTACTTCTGTCCGAGTCCTGAGATGTAACTTGTAACTTGGGAAGACAGCACTACCAAGCTACTTCTATGGCAATTAAGAACTATAGTGTGGTCACTTTCCAGCCCCCAGCCTGTAAATGGACAGCAGCAGACTGATGTACTCATCCCTCTGCTCTCTCCTCCTGTCATTTTGGTATATTGCATTCAGCACATCTGATCCTAGTGTTGCCCCTCTCTCCCTGGCAGAGTGCGTATACTGTTGGCTTTAAAGTAATAGTTTTTTTTCTTATTGTACAGAAACAATGAAGGCTTAAAGAGGAACTCCAGTCTGCTCACATATTTTGTAATAAAAACATACAAAGCTTCCCTCCAACCACTTTGCATATTATTTTATATATACTGTGATTCTGCACTTGCCAAATATGCTGCATAAATCGCCCTCCACTGAGTCTGGCTGCAACCATTTTAACTGTGGGCAGCTCTCATTGGCCCTCTTATGACTCATGCCCCCCCTCCCTTCCTGGCAAACTCTCACAAGAGTAAGAGAGAGAGAGCTGTGCATGATGGCATAAGCCTAGACTTTTTATCAGACAAGAAAAAGGAAGTGGGCTGTATAAGGTATTTACTGGCAGAAAAAACTGTTTTAATACTCAAAGGTAAAACAACAAGGGCAGAAGTTTTAATTTATTTATTTATTTCAGGTACTTATATAGCGCCGTCAATTACGCAGCGCTTTACATATACATTGTACATTCACATCAGTCCCTACACCCTCAAGGAGCTTACAATATAAGGTCCCTAACTCACATTCATACATACTGGGGACAATTTAAACAGGATCCAATTAACCTACCAGCATGTCTTTGGAGTGTGGGAGGAAACCGGAGTACCCAGAGGAAACCCACGCAGACACAGGGAGAACATGTAAACTCCAGGCAGGAAGTGCCGTGGTTGGGATTCGAACCAGCGACCCTTCTTACTGCTAGGCGAGAGTGCTAACCACTACACCACTGTGCTGCCCAATAGATGGGAATAGATGGAAAGTTGAAAAAATGACTGAAGTTCCGCTTTAAATGTAAAGGCTGGGCTACAAAACATTAAGCTCAAAATTAGTGTAAGTAGTACAGTCATCAACTTATTCAATATAAGTAATGAATCAATGTACAGCTATTGTAGATCAAGGATACGAAAATGTCAACCAAGGAACAAAGGTGGGAAGGAAGGTAAGGGGAAGCAGGAGTAGAGTAGAGTAACAAGGAAATAAAGAGGTGTCGTTTGTGGTTTGGAGTAATTGGAAGTAGCAGGGCCAATGGGGGAGGCCTGTGCCCCCTTAAAATCAGGAGATCTTGATGGAATACCACTGGTAAGAATTGTGACATTCATGGACACCAGAAAGAAAGAAATTTGTCCATTTTATCATGAAGTTTAGCCTCTATTTTATTGTGTAAAAGAACAGAGTTAATCCTAGATTTGGTCTCTACCAAGGAGAGGGTAGGTGTTTACCAGGCTTTAGCAAGTGTTTGTTTGGCCACAAAGACATGCACCAACAGTATGAAGCCCTGTTTGGAAATGCTTGGGGGTTTTAGATTTAGAAGGGTGTGCTGAGCTAAAAAAAAAAAAAAGACCCAGAAAACTACTAGTTCCAAAATAATTTGGGAAACAGCTTGGAACATAGTGGGTGATTCTACTTGGGACTAGATACTATCATTTCATAAACTTAAACTTGGTCTTGAGCACTAATACATTAGTTGAGCAAGACTTAGTTGTCTCCCATATATGACTCCAATCATATGTGTCCAAGTCTAATCTAAGATTTAAGGACCATTTTTGCATGTAATAGGGGAGTTGTTGGCAAGAGGATGTCTGTCAGGCCTTGGGCATGTGGATTGGTTTTGTTTTGTATTTGCCTGGAGTTCAGCTTTAACCTACCAGTATATACTGTATTTGGATTGTGGAAGGAAACCCATGAAAAAAAATCTCCATTCAGACTTAGTACATGAGGGATTAGATGAGGTTTCTTAATTTCTCTTCTTCACAGTTTAGGTACTATGGCACCAGGATAGTTACATGATGTAAGCCACGGGTTTGATGCTCAATGTATAGTAGTAGAAACCAATCCAGCCCAGAGCAACATTTGCCATATTTATAATACAGCCTATATTACTGTTGCCATCCCTGATCACTCATACAAAATTACCTTTTTCTAGTAGTGAATCATTTGTTTTAAAAGTGATCAGCGATTGCTTCCTGTGGAAAACCTTCTTCTTTTTTGTCCTGCTTACGCACCACTGTGCCAGATCAGGCACTCTTTTGAAACCCTACATATCAGGTTTACTGTAAAATCTCCATTTGCATATGCTGAATTGCACACCACCAAGCTATAAATCCCACAAATATATAGTGTATACTTCTGGGTGTCTTTCTGGGTCTGACTTTGTGTTATACATATGCCATTTGGAGAAAAGATTAGTGCACCCAGGTTCATACCCAGTTACTTCTAAGCAAATTTTAAAGGCAAAAAATGTCCGGCATGTGCAAAAATAGATGGCTGCCAGTGAAGGGTGGGGGAGTAACTTTCCACTATAGATTTGTGACAGGTACATTTTAATGACCCATCACTTTGTCACAGAACACAAGTAACACTTGATATAGTTGTTCTAACGGAATGTATTGATAGATTTTAAACACAGCCATAAGTCACAGTGTGGATCAGTCATCAAACATATGGTACTCATGTGGTCTTCATTACATCGCTTTTGTCAAGTGCAGAACATTTGCCAGTAATGTCATATATTGAATTAAAACAAATACATTTCTGGGCTGCATGCTGAGTGATTTGATCTCGACTCTAAACTTGCTGCATATGGTTGGTGTATATGATTTAAATTGCCTGCTCTGCTGCACTTAAGTTTTGTTCTCTGACAACAAAACATTGCAATGCAACACTTTTGGTTAGTAAGCTGGTTAAGTTAGCCCTGTTAACTTACAGCCCACGTGTCTTCGTTATGTCCTGCCTATGCTTGTATGGTTTTCCTCTGGGTGCTCTAGTTTCCTCCTTGAATCATCATGTAGGTCTTGTTCCATTTTCACCATATACTGGGGAACTTTTTGTTCCGATCTTCATGCAGGATGGCAAAGGAAAGGGGATAAACACAATTGTGGCCCAAGCACATTTATAAAATGTCAAGACATTTCTTGCATGTTGAGTAGTCTGCATGATTCTGTGATGCAGGTATACACTGGTACTTCCATGAAGGTCATTCACATGCCTGTGGAGTAGTGTTTACTTATGAAAAAAGTCTAATCACTTATGACAGATGCCTTTTAACTAACTCCCAGTAAGCAGCTTTTGACTGACTGAAAGCACAAATCTGCCAAAGGTTTTTTTTCGATCTTGGCTGGAATATTAGGCTTTGATGAATAATCAGTTGTGGATGAGACTACCTGGCTTATTGACTTGGGTTTCTACAATCATATCATTTTTTAGGCATCATCAAATCAGTTCTGTTCATATTCTACACAAAGCTGAGCTGAAACAATGGCACAAGCACCTAAAACACATCGGGGTTAATTTACTAAAAGTGGAGCAAAATTCGGTGCATCTGTGCATGGTAGCCAATCTGCTTCTAACGTCAGCTTGTTCAATTATGCTTTAACAATAAAACCTTGATGCTGATTCGTTTCTATGCAGAGCCGAACCAGATTTTGCACTCTCCAGTTTTAGTAAATCAACCGCAATGTGCTTAAAACTGACAAACCTTTATCAGGTTTCAGTTTAATCAGAATATATTCTACAGGGAATCGCTCAAAGTGGAAAATTTGCCATGTGGACTATTGGCAAGCAACATGATGAAGGCTTGATGAAGGAATCTGGTATCCCAGAACACTGTAGTCTTTTCATTCATAGTAATTCTGTGCTTAGCCCATGCAGAGCAAAATAACTATCTCTATGTACTTTCCTTACCTTAACCCCTCCAACACTCCGGTTTTGGCACAGGGAGCAAAGAGTAAACCCTGTGTAACTAACAAGTTGGAACCTGAGGTTACAAAGAGCTAAGCAACTGTAATATGGTAGGAAGGGGGGTGAGTCACCAGCTCCCCTATAACCTAAATGCATTGTTCTTGCTCTTTGCGGTTGAACAGAGTAGCAGGAGAAGGAAGGTAAGAATGGGGCTGCTATTGAATTGAACCTGTTGCTTTGCTCTGTAGCTTCAGTTTAAGGCATTAGTTGTCAGTATTTTATTTTGCTTTTCTGGCATGATATTCTAATCTGCTGTTTTTGGATTTTCTTTTTGCAGCTGAAATACCTGATGACTATCCAGATCAGGTTGACGACGTGTTGGAGTTCATTCAAGACACCATAAAAAGACTTCGAAGGTCATCCAACAAGCAAACACTCTCCCGGCGAGACAGAGGGAGACACGTTGCAGCAGAGACTCAAAGTTCCAGTAAAAAAGCAGGCAAAGATAAAAAGCGTAAAAACAAAGGCTGCGTCCTGCGGGAAATACACCTGAATGTGACAGACTTGGGTTTGGGCTATGAAGCCAAGGAAGAACTAAAATTTCGATACTGCAGCGGCTCTTGCAGTAACCCAGAGACAACTTATGACCAAATTCTTAAAAATTTGACTATCAAGAAAAAGTTGGTTAATGATAAGGTAAAGCAAGCATGTTGCAGGCCAATTGCATTCGATGATGATGTCTCCTTCTTGGATGACAATTTAGTTTACCACACCTTGAGACAACATTCCGCCAAGAAATGTGGATGTGTTTGATTTTCATTTTGTGGAGGGCCGCTTGGCAGTGTGTGTCGCATTCCTGATGTAACACAAAGGAAGGGATCAGGGATCAAGATTCCCTTCACAGTATCCTGAGGTTAAGGATGGAGAAGAGGACCAAGGAGAGCTGGGCATGGTGCCATCCTGGCGACCCGCTGAGGGATTTGTCCTGCAAGTGTGAGAGTTAGAAATGTCTCTGGGGAAAAAAATGGCAACTGTGGCGCCCAGTCATGCGCTCCAGTAGGAGGATTGTGTTTTCACCATTATATATATGACTCACCAGCAGTGTTGACTGAAAAGGTCAATAACCAGCTTTTAAACACAGGCATTTATACATCGTGCATGTCAGGTTTTTTCCTGTATGTTTTTTGTACAACAAAACAAGTGTATTACATAATCTATTAGCTCTGTATTTTGGGGTTGAATTAAAATATTTGCTATTATAGTACATGTTAATTCAGTTCACTTACATCCATTGACATCCTTATAACATAACTTTAGGTAATACAGTTCTTCAAATACTGTAACTTTAAACCATAAAAAACCTCCGATTTATAGCCATGTGAGTTAATTTGTCTTTAACCCCAGATCAGCAGGCAGGGGGTACATAGATTTCAAGCTTTTAATAATTAATTTAGAGTTTAAGGGTATACTGTAGCCCAAAGGAGCCAGTTAAATTTATTAGATTTGGTTAGGCTAGTGCGTAACTTTCCACAGCCCCCAAGCGCTACTGATTAAAGGGCAAATCAAAGGTAATTTACATAGAGAAAATCATTCAGGTAGTGAGGTGTTTAGCGCATAAATTGCCACTGGTCTCTCCATCCTGTAATTTTCCGTTTGAAACTCCTGATGAAGTTGACCCACAATGTCTTCAGCTTGCACCTTGATCTTCCTTTCTATAATAGATTTCCCCTTAATCGTTTATGAGACTGGTACAAATGAAACAAACATAAAAGGCAGACGCTGCAGGTCTTTGAAGCCACTTGGGCCAGGACGTTCATGCAGAGGATTAGAGGATGATGGACCCAATCTTTTATTGTTGGATCTGTTTATATTTGCCCTAGGAAGAAAAACTTTAAGGATTTTTCCCCTATCAGTTATAGATTTCTTCTTCCAACCAAGTTATCTCTTAAAATAGGTTCATGTTGACTCTTGATGACAATCCCTATGGTGCTGTTGACAGAAGTACTGTTTTGTCACTGGCTGTCTTAACTGCTAAGTCAGCAGTATACTTTGGAGGTGGCCATAGATCACCAGCGGGCTGATTGAAGGAAAAAAAAAGGATTCCTCTGTTCACACAAGCTAGGTGGATAGAGGAATCCTCCCCACTGAGACATATTCTGACAGTGGGACTCCTTTAATCGAGAAGTTCCCTAACATTCCCGTTCGATGGGTATGGCCATACCTGGATTGAAATTCATCTGGTCCCTGCTGAACCATCTAAATTTCAATCCATCTTTGTCCAGCTTAAGACTTAATACCAAAATTAGAAAAGGCATTTTGAGTATGTTACACCATGCCACAGTTGTCAGGGGATAACTTGGACCTGTTTTAGGAGACAAAGCATTAGGGTGAAGGCAAAGGTCTGTTTAAAAAGGAAATATCTACTTTCAACTGTACACATTTCATAGATTTTTAGAAAAACCTAGTAGATACCCACCTTATTCTCTTCTGTAGATGTGGAGATTAAGCATTCCAATGCTTGCTTAAATCTTAAAAATGAGAGCCAAGTGGTTGGTTCTGACTTTACTATATTCAAGTAAACATCCCATAAAAGAATGACACCTCTAGCATACTAGACTTTCAAACAAAAAATAAACTCCATCAATTGTCACGTAGAGTCTCGAAACATCCTGAGAAGTAGCTCAAAACTCTTCCACAACTTAAAGTATAACTAAAAGCAAAACTTTTCGTTTTGGATAGAGTGGAGAGGTATTAGAACAACTCATGTTCCTAATGCTTTCTTTGCCCCCGTTAGGGAGATTCGCCCTCTCCATCTGTCCTGTTTATTGTTATAATCAAAAGTGAAAGTAAAAGAAAAGCCTACATTTTGGGTTGTCTCTAGAACAGTAATGGAGGGAAAATCTTCTATTGCTGACCTCCTTAATTTTTGTTTGCTGGTTATTCACTACAATTTTTTTAATCACTGATCTGGATATTTCTTTTGGGTTAGCAACTGTATTAATTTAATTGGGGTCGATTAACTAATCAAGAAGAGAATTTTCACTTTGCAAAGTGAATGTTCACTTAGCTTAGCTAATAGGGTGAACTTTCATCCTGTCTTTTCACAGCAAAAATCTTTTTTTTAATCTTTCTTTTTATTTCCCTTGCATATAATTGGGTATTCAAAGGGAACATAGTTCCACCACATTCATTTTGCTAAATGAATAATTCTACACCTTTAGTTAACCTTGCTGGATAATCCTGACAGCCAATTTGCTAAGAGAGGCCAATAAAGGCAGCCTTAAAAGCGGGTCCACCTTTCAGAACATGTTTCATGTTGCACCCATTTTAAGGGCATAACACTTAACATAGTCAGTTTGCAGTGACCCACCTCCAAACCCCATACCTCTTACAGATTCTTCTTCCCATAGTTTCCTGTCAATATTGGAATTCAGTTCGGCTGTGCGAGGCTCTGTCTGCAAGGCCACGTCATTTATTTACAGGTATCTATGAATTAAAAAACGACAAGTCCCATCTGCAAAGGGACCTGTATTTCTGATTGAGCACAAGTGTGGTGATGTCACCACTCTTGTAGTCTATTGATACTTCTTCCAGCCCCATAACTGGTGGTCTGTACCTTATCAAGGATCTGCGGCTGGTAAAATAGTCTGCAGAAGCCTGGGCATTTCACCCACAATCCACTAATTGAAGATGAAATGCTTTGCAGGCTCCAATGAAAAAAAAATCATTATGAGTGGAATTAGCCTTTAGATTTGCCTTGTAGCTGAGCAGGTAAATTAATAAAAAAAAGTAGATCTAATGAACTCACGTATGGCCTAGAAGGACTGTCCATATTTATAGTCGGTCTGTTCTTTGAGGGCTGTTTTCAAACATTTATGTATCAACCACTCAACACAGGTTATATAGATTTTAATTTTGGGTTTACAGAAGATTTGTCTTTTTTGTTTTTGTTTGACAGTACATTAGTAATTGGTCCATGAGGCCAAACGGACTACTTGATGCCATGCATCCTCACAAATACATGAATATATAAGATATTTATTGAGAATTAAGTTATTGCTATTTATTACAGTCCAGTTATGAATGTTTCCTGTTTTTTTCCTATTTATTGCATTTTCTCTTCTTTGATGGTGCCAAAGTGAAGCATGCTCTCAAGGGCCACATGAGACAGATGCAAACAAATTATCGAATCACATACTTTACCCTTTTTGGTGACGCATAAAGGTGGTTGGTGGCAAACTAAATTACATGGTTGATTTGTTGAAAAAGCTGCTTCATACAAAATCATTTTACTAGTCAATTGTAAGAGGTAGAAACCAGGTAGAGTCAACAAAAGGACTGGCACCAGCCAATCTGTTATCCAACTCAGCTAAAACTGTAGTTTTCTCTGTTCAATATTTGGAATTGTATTTACAATTACCAGCTTATGAATGTTAACATGGAAGGAAGCATCAGAGAAATGTGTAGAGTGCCCTTGCTGGTTTTTTTTTTTTTTTATTCTGTGAATTAAAACTGCTTGGCTGTCATGCAGGTCCTCTTTTTTCACTATTTTGAGTCACTAACCCAGGACAAGCATGCATTGAGCTCTGACTGTATTCTAGCTTATGTGTCATGCATGCTTGTTCCAGATCAGTGAATCAAAGAATGATGACAGAAGGGTGCGCAAAAGGCAACAAGGAATTCAGCAATGGCATCCTTCATATTTAAACAAAATGCAATAGTCAAAACATCAGTAATGGTCATCAATAAAGAATGCATTTTGAGTGCACTGGGTAGAGTTTAAAACAATATCATATTAACAAACAAATATGTACCACATGGCAGTTCCTTGACTTGTGGGGTTATTCTGATTCTTTCAGTTCATAAGGGAGTTTGGTATAGTCTTTTTTAATCATAGTGAGGCTGGGGCTGAGGGTGATCAGGGAAAAACAGTTTAAACATTAACAAATGTGAAGCATTTTCATTCTTTGATTTAAAAAAAGCTTTTCTATTCATCAAAAATACATGTTTTATCATTGATAGTTCTCTCTGTTCCAGTTGTGTTAATGGAATGGGCTTGTAAATCCTAGATTATCTGAAGAACCATCAACTGTTCATTTCAATGAGAAAAGTTTTCCCAATGAAATTAAACATTGTTTTTCACTTGCATGATGCTACTACCACTTTGGATTACAGCCTTTTATGGACTTGCATCAAACATCTGTTTTGGTACTGAGAAGTATGAAATGTTACAAAACATTTTCCCTAGAATTTCCTAGCTATATAGATGTTTTGTAGCAACATTATTTTATTTTTCTGTTTTTAATATTTGACTCTCAATTTTTCCTATTTGTTTGAAAGCGTTCGCTAATCTCCGGTTTGGCTGGTTTGCAGTCAACGGTTTTGTTTTAATTCTACCATCAGCAGTCAATAAATAACTTTGTCCTCCTCTGCTCTGCTGCCATCCATAAGAGGTGCAAAAATTAAAGTTCCAAAGAGTTCCATTTTGCTTTTTGTCATAGGATTTTTAATCATTGAGCCAAGGGAGAGCTTAGAAGTTAAAAAAAAATGGCATTTGGTATAGAATATTTTTACAAGTTAAATACGTAGATCCTGTTTTTTACTGGTTCCCTTTACAAAAATATGTGTAATTAATCTGGTTCTAAAAAGCTTTGGCCTTCTATTTGGACATGTGTGCACTGCCTATCAACTGTGGGTTTTAATGTAAGTTTTAAATTTACACAAGGGTTACATTCTTCGAACTGTAAAAGTTACCTTGACTTAAGCTAGACAGTTCAAAGAAAACAGAAAGTGAGATTTTTGACATTTGGTCAACTTTGATGGACATCCTTTGGCTGATGACTGCCATTGTAGGCATCATGAGGCACCAAAGTGACTGTTAGTAGCTTTTCTCTAGAATTACTGGCCAGGATGTCACTTGTGTTGGAAAATATCAGTTTCAGCTACACAATATTTAAAAGGGAAAGTTTGCTTTTTGGCCTTTTTTTTTGTTTGTTTGTTAGTTCAAAAATTGTCAGCTTTCTATAATTTGTTTTAATTCCGTATATAATCTTTACACATAAACACCTAGATAGAAAGAGAGGGTAGGTGTGATGATTGAGTCATTTAGCTGTTTTTGTAGCCTGACCTTTTTTGTTCCCTAGTTTAATTTAACAGCAGAGATGTAAAATAAGTTTGAGAAAGCTATTGATCTGAATGTTTACCACCAGCTTACCATTTCATATTTTCCTGATTAAAAAAAAAAAAAATTAAAGTGAGCATGAAAAACACTATACATTCCCTTTACATATACTATATTATCTATTCTAAAAACTTTACTTATTAATTGATGGTTGTAATGGAACCCGTATTTATGATTAGTGAGTGGTCTTTAAACAGGGTCTGTCCAGACATGTCATGGAACTTCTCACCTTGAGCAGCAGAAGACAATACAAAACTTTGAATGACCTCCTATGCAGTGGTTCACTTAGTCACCCAGTGTAGACACAGAAGAATGTGACTCTATCCAGTGAGTGGTATACACCTCCAGCTGACAGTACATGAACTGCTCCACTGAACCCTTTACACAACTCTCATCAGTCACACAAAGCTACCAATACAACTTTTTGTAGTTTAAAGATGGAATTGCATAATTCTAGTTTTACTGCATCTGTTATGTTAATTGTTTTTAACAGTGCGATTTAGAAATAACCTAAACATACAGAAGATATAAAGTTTCTTAGGAGTCACAAATTACAAAACTGTTAAAAATAAATATATAAAAATTGACAAAAAAAATGACAAAACTTACACAGAAATTGCAACATTTTCAGTATTTTTATGAACATTTTAGTACACAATTAAAACAGTCTTTATTCCAATAGTTTTATCTTTTTTTTTTTTTTTTTTTAAACGCCCGGCAGATGGTTGTGCATTTCTGATTCTAGCTTTTATTGGAAAAAAGGGTAAAGTTTGTGATGGTTTTCTTCCAAAAATGGTATAAAGCTGTAACCATTTGCTTATCTGAATGTTAAAATTTCACATACCTTTGTTGTCTTGGTTCTTTTGTGTTATGCAACCAAAGTTCTCTACAAACTTTATTTTTGTACTATATTCATTTTTTAACTTTTTACGAAATAAAACTCATTTCTATCATTCTTTTGGTATTCTTTTTTCAATATTGTCAATAATTTAAGAGGTATTACAACTGATATTCTGATATTGTAATCAGAAAGTAGTGTGGTTTGGCAAAACAGAATTTGCTCTTGCCAAATATCTTTTTTGGGAAAGGGATTGGATTTTCCACTTAATAGAGGGATATTTGAAAAAAATAGGCACTGATCACATCAAAGGAAAGGCTAAAGGTTTATCTTTTGCATTCTGTTTTATTGAGTGAATTGTCTTCACTTCGTACACCAGAGGTGCAACTGGAAGTGGAAGGAATTCTTTATGAAGTGAGGGGAATTACCATTTAAAAACCTCACTTCTAGTTCTGATGACATATATACAAAAGCCTGTGATATTGATAACACTTAACTGTGGTAAAATTAGACTAGAACTAGACAAGGGTGCTCTTCCCTACGCACCAAAAGGCCATTTAACTAAAACATAACCTTTATTTTAAATCATAAAAAGTATGTAAATGACCATATCAGGTATACCTATAGGATGAGGTCAATGCCATTATATATAAGAATCAACGTTCCATCTCTATGTGGTAATATTAACATCTACCAAGTTTAAATGGTGAAAACTTCTCTTGAATATATACGTATAGACAATATGAGGGTTATAATTTCCTCCTATATTAACCACTTCACATCCAGGCCATTTCTGACACTTCGCTCCTACATGTCAAAAATCATCATTTCTTTGCTATAAAATTAGATAGAACCCCCAAACATTATATATGTTTTTTTAGCAGAGACCCTAGAGAATACAATGGCGGTCATTGCAACTTTTTATCTTGCACGGTATTTGCGCAGCAATTTTTCAAACGCGTTTTTTTTGAAAAAAAAACAGTTTCATGCTTTAAAAAAAAACAAAACAGCAAAGTTAGCCAAATTTTTTTGCATTGTGTGAAAGATGAAGTTACGCCGAGTAAATAGATACCTAACATGTCACGCTTCAAAATTGCACACGCTCGTGGAATGGCGCCAAACTTTGGTACTTAAAAATCCCCATAGGCGACGCTTTAACCTTTTTTACTGGTTACATGTTTTGAGTTACAGAGGAGGTCTAGGGCCAAAATTATTGCTCTCGCTCTAACGTTCGCGGCGATACCTCACATGTGTGGTTTGAACACCGTTTTCATATGTGGGCGGGACTTACGTATGCGTTCGCTTCTGCGTGCGAGCTCACGGGGACAGGGGCGCTTTAAAAATTTTTTTTTTTTTTTTTATTGTTAATTTTACTTAAAAATTTTTATTTTTACACTTTAAAAAAATTTTTTTTTTTTTGATCACTTTTATTCCTATTACAAGGAATGTAAACATCCCTTGTAATAGGAATATGAGACGATCAGTCCTCTTTACAGTGAGATATGGGGTCAATAAGACCCCACATCTCACCTCTAGGCTGGGAAGCCTAAAATCAAAAAAAAAAATAAAACGATCGCCGCTTCACAGCTGAAGCGGCGCCGTTTTTTTGAATGCAGAGGCATGTTATGACGTCACGCCCGGCCTCCGAACGATCATAGAGACTCCGGCGACCATCTGGTCCGCCGGAAATCTCTATGGTGAACATCCGGCGCCGGCGGATCCGCTATCCGACTCACCGATCGCTGAGGTGAGTCGGTAGTAGCACCGGAGGGCGGCGGGAGGGGGGGGACGTCCCCTCCCGCCGCCCGTAAGAACGATCAAGCGGCGGAACAGCCGCTATGATCGTTCTTATGGTGTACGGAATCGCCGGCTGAAAATGCCGGTATCTGAATGATGTCTGTAGCCTCAGACATCATTCAGATATAAGCCCCGAAAGTCGAGGACGTCATATGACGTCCTCCGGATGTCAAGTGGTTAATTTTAAAGGCTCCAGGCTGTATTAGAGGATATGTAAATTAAAGGTCTACTCACCAACACCACGTGGTATCAAGAGATGGGGTAGATCTGTCTCTCCTCCCATCTATTGGCAATGTATAAAATTAAGATGAACACAAAAAGAGAAGGTATGCTAGTAAATACTGTCTTACTGAAGATATCGACTATCTATCTTCTGCCCTATGAAATGATCTATCTCTCAGATATGTGATACGGGTACATTCATCCATGTGGACACAAATAACCACTAATAGACAAGCCCTATATATCACCATATCCACATAAAATCTTTTCCCTTAAAGCGGAGTTCCACACAAAAATGGAACTTCCACTTTTCGGAACCCTCCCCCCCTCCGGTGTCACATTTGGCACCTTTCAGGGGGGAGGGGGGTGCACCCACTTCCGGCATAGACTCCCATGGGAGTCTATGCCTCTTCCCGTCCCGACCGCGCTGTCTGCTGGGAACACACAGCTCCCAGCAGAGAGCGGGGACCACTAGGGACGCGCAGCGCGACTCGCGCATGCGCAGTAGGGAACCGGGAAGTGAAGCCGCAACGCTTCACTTCCTGATTCCCTCACCTAGGATGGCGGCGGCAGCTGCCGAGAACCGAGCGGGTTCTCGGCGTCCCCTGCCGACATCGCTGGACCCCGAGACAGGTAAGTGGCAATGTATTAAAAGTCAGCAGCTGCAGTATTTGTAGCTGCTGGCTTTTAATATTTTTTTTTTTTGGCGGTGTGGGTGAACCCCCGCTTTAATCAAGACTGCATTGACACAAGGCATATCTCACCCCACAAAAAAGAAAAATAGAGGGGAGGGGGGAAAGAATGTGTCAGGACAAACATTAAATCATGTGAACCTAAATGAAAATAAAATCAAAAGGTGCTCCCAAAATCAAATCACCTGAACCTAATATACCTGATATGGTCATTTATATACACTTTATTATTTAAAAAAAAGTTTTAGTTAAGTGGCCTTTTGGTGCGTAGGAAAGCGCCCCATCATCTAGTTCTAGTCTAGTTTTGATGACGACTTAAACTCTGGATTACTCATCAATTTCTGTCCCAGTGATGATCATCAGGATATATAGAGAAGGAAATTCTCCCTAGCTGGGACACATAAGCAGTAATGACCAGACGGGATGAAACCCTTTCTTACTCTTTTTTCAAAACAGTTTTGGCTTTATTATTATAATCATACAGGATTTATATAGCATCAACAGTTCGTACTTTGCTTTACATAATAAAAGAAGATAAAACCATTATAAGAAAATTTGAAACTGCTCATGAGCACTTACAATCTAAAAGGGATGGGCAAATGATATAAAAGGTAGTAGCTGTGAGGCATTGAGTTGATAAAGATAGTAAAAGTTCAGTGATTGGATTGACGTGGGATAGATTTCCTAGAAGAAATGGGTCTTCAGGGGTTGCTTACAGGCAGAGAGAGTAATTAATAGTTGGTGAGATGTGGGCAGGGAGTTCAGAAGAAAGGGAAAGTATCTGGTAAAATCCTAGAATTGACCATGGGAGACAGTGACGGGGAAACAGGAGGGCTTGGGTGGAACAAAGAGGATGATTTGGGTAATTTTTGAGACAAGGTTGGCAATGTAGCTCAGGGCATAGTTGTGGATGTCTTGGTATGTTAGTATTTTGAACTTTATTAGTTGGGGAAACAGAAGCCAGTGGAGGGATTGGCAAAGAAGGGCAGCAGACACTAAAGAATTAGTGAGGTGGGTTAGTTTGGCAGCAGCATTTATGATAGACTGAAGGGGAGGGACAGTGTGTGTAGAGTTTGGCCAACAAGGTGGGAGTTACAGTAGTCAAGGCGAGTGGCTGGTTAAGAAGGGGCATAATTTGGAGATGTTACATAGGTAAAGGTGGCAATATTTAAATTTAAATTGGAGGTGGGAGCAAAAAGAGAGCTCAGAGTCAAGGATTACATCTGGCACCTTGGCATGAGGGGAGGGACTGATCATTGTGCTATTGATGTTGATGAAAGTCTCGCATCAAAGTATATTTGATGTGAAACTAAAAATGCAGACTTTCTGACAAGATGATGGATGTTACCAGGCATGTACTGGCCATTGGGACTACAGGGAGTTTCCCGGTGGGCCGATGGCTCAGTGGGCCGATTTCAGTGACAGTGGACCGCTGCCTCCCTCCAGTCCTCTGTCCCCCCCCCCCGCATTGCTCACCTCCTCTCCCTGGCTAGTTATGCAGCGCGCCTGAATACAGACATGATGCTCAGGAGTCAACACTTAGAAGCTCATCATACGATCTGGAAGGAGGGCGGCCTCACTTTCCTGCCTAATCTTGTTCCATTGGGGGGGGGGGGCGCCAAACTGATTCTTTGCCCCAGGTGAAATAATGTCTAGCTTCCCCACTGATACTGCCTATAAGAGAAATAATGTAGAACGGCTAATAGCTAGTGGGGGGGGAGCTTGGGTGGCAAGCCGGCATGGGAGAGACCTGTCAAAGTGGGCCAGTCTGGGTGAAGTCCAGGGCCAAATTTTTGTCCCAGTGCAGCCCTGGATGTTACATACCACTCCTGTGACTTTAAAGGGTTGGTATCATGTGAGAAGACATCGCTAAGGCGTAATGTAAAGTATGGAGTTATATTTGCTTTAAGAGTGAACCGTGACTAAGGCAGCCTTACCTTTTAAACAGCATAAGACAAGTCAGCTGTGGATGATGTAGCACTGACAGTAAGCATTTTGCAGTGGCTGTTTTGCCCAAGCCCACTTATTATTCACGTCTCAGTTTTGTATGGATGCAAGATCGGTGGAGATGCAAACCGTTATTGAGCAATGCTAGCAATTCCTAGGCCCTGCCCCCTGATAACACCATATTATACACTGAAGGCAGGAATAGGCAGGCGTGTGCAAATTAAAAGAACTGGATGTAAGATATCCCACCTAATAGTGTAAAAGTATCACGCTAACGTAACAATGACAATGTAATCAATAGAAAGTTCATAGTAATTGACCACAAAGAAATGATACCAGAGAGGCCAGAACATTATCCCCCTTAAATAAGTCCAGTACTAAATAGTGTCTTTAAATGTTGAATAAACTTGTGAAGGGAATCCACAACCGGTGAGTAAGGGGTAGGTGCTTACCAGAAGCCCACCACCCCCCACTACAGAGGGTCAAGGGAAGCCTGTGTAAATGGAATCCTTGCAGGGCACGTCATATGGATCAGCTATAAACCTGGATTAGAGATGATACAGCGCTCTCCAAAGCTCTTTAGGGGCTCTCAATATTCAAAGACTCTCCTCGTACCATAATGGGATCAAAAAGGTGGATGTACATGGCAGAAAAAGAGAGAGATGCTCCATAGTGTAAAATCTGCATTGACAATGGCATCCACCTCCAGTTTAGTGAAGGTGGAAAAGTCTCAATAAGAAGCAGAGACGGGAGCACTATGGCGCAAAAGATTTTATCAAACTGAAGGATATCCCAACATGGAAAGACACAGCAAAAAAGGTAAAAGGTAAAAAAAAAGGTAAAAGCCAAACCTTCTGAAGAAGTCAAGTTCCCGAAGAACAAAGACCTGATAGAGAAAATCTCTCTCATCAGGGGTGACATCACTAAACTGGAGGTGGATGCCATTGTCAATGCAGATTTTACACTATGGAGCGTCTATCTCTTTTTCTGCCATGTACATCCACCTTTTTGATCCCATTATGGTACGAGGAGAGTCTTTGAATTGTCACATTGTCACTGTTACGTTAGCGTGACACTTTTACACTATTAGGTGGGATATCTTAGTTCTTTTAATTTGCACATTGTTGTTCACTTTTATCAATCTTGGTATCGATCGTTCATCAGATTGGTCAGTGTATGATAATACCATTTATCAATTACTTTGTTTTATAGAGCGATTCTAGGTTTTCCAATTTTTGTACACTGTGTTTATGTTATTCAGGAGAATCGCTGCCTGCTAATTAATATATGTTAGTCAAACTTTACATTTTGAGTTTTGGGCTGAGTGGTCAGGGGTTACGACCTATGTTGGGATTATTTTGCTGTCTGTTTCCCATTGCGGAGAATCACTCTCTATTTGTCCTGGTGACCACAAACAGACTAAGAAATGAGGAAAAATTTAAATTTTCAAGTTGTCGCAAGAACAGCAATGTTCGTTTGACAACTGTCTGGGATTTATCTCACTTCAGATTTTTCTTCTCACTTCCTGTTGGATCTACAGGACAGGAAGTGAAGAGAAATATTTCAAATGGCAGATGGCCAAAAATGGTTTTAAAGTGGTTTTAAAGCTCAGAAATTAAATCAGAACAAAGCATATTCCTCTATAATGTATACTAGCCTCAATCCAAAGCATCTAGCGTGGTTTCTTTCTTCTCTTTCCCTCTGCTATCTGCATGAGTCTCTTCTCACAGGTTATACCAACACCAGACAATCCTGGGAGATGTTTAATGTCACAACAAATGAGAATGTCCTGTCCCGGCTATATCTGGTGCCAAACACAATATGCCAAACTATATTTATTGCAAAATATACTGAACCTTCAGTATAACTTTTGGCACATCATTATATAGAGACATGTTTATATCTGGTACAAAACCTAATGATAACCATACCTGGTACTAAGTCTAGTAGGTAGATCCATGCCAGTACAAGAAGACAGAATTATATATGATACATATATACTGTATGTGCTGCTGATTCATTTCCCTTCCATCCAAAATTCCAGACTCAGAAATGAATCAGCACCACAAGCTGCCAAATTATTTAATAAGAAAAGTGAGCAGGTTAGGGATCCCGGACAATTGTGACTTCTGTTGTTTTACACATCGCAGCCCTACATATTAGTTTGTTAGGAAGTGAGTACTAGATGAATCACAAAAACTTGTTGAGTGTTTTCTTTCCTTGGCTGGCTTTGGTTTCCGTAGCCTCACTCTTAGCTCCTGGTTAAACAGAAAAGGTTCAAATAATATATGTCTCCATAAGTTAAACATGGCAACATGACATATCTTTCATGCTGTTGACATGACAGAATTGTCACCAGCATGAGAGAATTTTTCAAAAATTCCTGTGAAGAATCCATGGACTCTTGAAGGACACAAATACTGTAACATGCGCTATTTTTTTTCCATTGGAATATATAGAGAATTCACAGACCTGGCAGCTTACATAGCTGAGCTTTCAGCCAAGCTCAAAGGCTATTACGTCCATGCTGGGGGTCTTTGACAGCAGACAGGATCCAGGGCAGGACCGAACCTTCCCAATCAGTGACGTAATAAGCTGTGAAGAAAAGATGAGCATAACAGACCTGAAGCATGCATCTTTAAAAAACAAACCAGCAATGGAAGCTTCAATCTTTTTGCTTTCACAAATACCTAGGTTAAATGTTTCAGACCTAATTTGCCTGAAATTGGCACATGTATGGGAGCTATATGAATTTCCCACCTGAAAATGATGCGTTTGGAACCTCTGTAGATAATGACCATTACTTTCTACGTTGTACATCTATCTATCTATAGTATATATTTTAGGCTATATTTTCCTTCACATGATTCAAAAAAAAAAAAATAAATCATCAGAGAATTCCACACATCCAGATTTGGCCACATAAGTGTAACCTTGTAATGTCTTTTTGAACTTCAAAATGGTAAGTCTAAATCTTTACTAAACACCTGCCAGTTATGAACAGACTGCCTTTTTAGTACTTTATAATTTGATGGTACTAGTATCAAACCTTAGTACTCTAAGGTTTAGACAAAAAGATAAATAATGAAGGGTGCTGAGAGCCATTATGTCTGTGGAGGTGGATGGGAAATGGTAGCATTCAGAATTTCGGCAGAGTTCAAGCAGGTTTCAAGACACTAAAACTCCAGAGAAAAAAATGCTCCTTTGGGGGTTAAAAGCTCGTTTAGGTATAGAGGGTCATTAAAAGCACTTTTCTTTACCTGTTGATATGCCCCTGTAGGCTCCCTCTAGGCCAGGGGTGTCAAACTCAATTTCGTCGAGGGCCGCATCAGCAGTGTGGTTGCCCTCAAAGGGCCGGTTTTATGTGGGTTGCACTACGTATAGAGTGCAGAGTTTAGGATTATGTCACGTGCAGGGTTCAGCAGTGTGCTGCGTACAGAGGGCAGAGATTCAAGGGTGCACTATGTACAGTGTGGTGGAATTCAGGGGTGCGCTATGTACAGTGTGGAGGAATTCAGGGGTGCGCTATGTACAGTGTGGAGGAATTCAGGGGTGTGCTATGTACAGGGTGCAGGGATTCAGGGGTGCGCTACCTACAGAGTGCATGGATTTTAAGGGGTGCGCTATGTACAGAGTGCAGGGAGTCAGCGGTGCGCTACATACAGAGTGCAGGGATCAGGATTCCGCCCCAAGTTTCCTCACATCTGTACTCTCTCCTACCTTCCTACCTGGCCCAGCTCTGGTACCTCCCCATATAGGCGGCTCCTTCCCTTTGTATTGGGCTATAGTTAGTAGTTTCCTGTTTATTGGGCTATAGATGGTAACTCCCTCTGTGGGCGGATCTCTGTATTTAGGATCAGTACTCAGTTTTGCTATATATTTTTTTTCACCATCACTTCAAAATAAGCAGCACACACTTTATCAACACAAATGCTTAAAAAACCCTCAGGACGCAGCCCGCTGGATGGGGAAAAAAAAAACAGAGCTGTCAGCAATCTCTGCCACTATGCTGGGCTGATCGTGCATGCAAAAAAGCCAAGGGGGACTGGAGGGACTGGGGAGGTGAGAGAGCGGAGGTGGGGTGGAGGAGAAGACAGAGCAGAGGTGGAGGCAGAGACAGGGCGGAGGCGGAGACAGAGCGGCATTGGAGGCTGAGACAAAGCTGAGGCGGGGTGGAGACAGAGCAGAGGCAGAGACAGGGCAGAGGCGGAGACAGAGTGGCATCGGAGGCTGAGACAAAGCTGAGGCGGGGGTGGAGACAGAGCGGAGGCGGAGACAGGGCGGAGGTGGAGACAGAGCGGCATCGGAGGCTGGGACAAAGCTGAGGCAGTGGTGGAGACAGAGCAGAGGCGGGTGTGGAGGCGGAGACAGCACGGAGGGGGAGATGTTTACTCTTGTTCTCATGGAGACTGACTGGCCGCGCATGCGTTAATACAATGCTGCGCCGCTCGCGGGACTGAGGGGGGGATGTTTTCCCTTGTTGCCTGGGATACCTGGAAGAGAAAAACTAAGCAGTGAAAAAAAGAGGTAGCGGACGGAGGTAGCTGTGAGGGCCACACGACAAGGCCTGGCGGGCTGGATTCAGCCCGCTGGCCTTGTGTTTGCCACCTGTGCTCTAGGCTGTAAGACTGGTCCCTGCAGCCACTTCTTCTCTATGTTCTGGAAGTCAGAGGTCCTCCAATATCAAGTCCAATGCACAGCCTACAGCACTGCATTGGACATGAGGTTTAGAGGAAGATCAAAAAAAGTAAAACTGCTTTTCCAAGTTGTTTAGACTTAAATGAGCATTTAACCCTTGAAGTGCGGGGCCAGCCCCACTGCAACTGAGCATTTTCCTTATCACTAGAGATTGATTTAAGGAGAAATAATGGTTGCAATAATTTGGACAGCAGTGGCTATTATAATGTCCTCCCATTAAAGTGAACATGTGAGAGCAATTATTGGTGGATACACCATATATTACTGTGGCCTATTCATTCTGCATTTTGTTTCTAGTTGGATTTAAAAAAACAAGTCAACAGTGGCAGCTCTTGTGTTTCTAATTTAACATGTTCACTTTAAAGGGAAGATATTATAATAGTTACTGCTGTCCAAATTATTGCGACCATTATGTCTCCTAAAACCAATCTCCAGGGAAAGGAAAATGCTTTATTGTAGGGGGGCTGCAACACATGTTTTCCAGGGAAAAGGAAAAAAAAATACTCCCTTGAGGGTTAAAAGCTTGTTTAGGTGTAGGGGGTCACAAATAGCACTTTTACTTACCCGATGCTTCGCCCCTGTAGGCTCCCTCCAGGCTGTATGACTGGTCCCCGCAGACACTCCTTCCTTATGTTCTGGCAGTCCCAAGTCTTCTGGGTTGAATGACAGCATCATTCAATATACTTCCTCTGAGCCCAGGCTGTCATGTACATACCCCCGGGGGGGTGTCATCATGCAGCCTAAACTCAGACTATTATTGCACTGAATGGAGCTCAAAATAAATGACATGCGCGCTGTTTAGTGCAGAAGTTGGAACTACCCTATGCTGCCTCCAGAGGAAAGGAAGGACTAAAAAAACCTTGTAAAAATTGTTTTATGTTTTCTTTTTTTACTAATAGGGTACCCTGTAGGTGCAATAGGTTACATGGACTTGAGCTTTATTCATAGTGAGCCACTTATAAGTAAGGCTTAGTACCCCTTTTGGAAAGACCCCTCCCCCAGTGGAAGGAGCCCAGGGCAGAGGGTGATGGGAGAAGGCTACCTTTAGTATACTGCACTGTAAGCATGGAGCCTTAGGAAGTGAACCCTTTGGGGTAGACCCAGAACAGGCTCACTTGGAGAACTCACTCATGGGACCTACAGTGAGGAGAATAGAATAATTGGGCACCTTTCCTATGTTAATGTTGGATTGCCACTGTGCAGAATAATTATTGATGTGACAGAAAGGCAGAGGTCAAGAACTGTTCATTATGCTTATGTAACAGTAAAATCAAAATTAAAGGCTGAACATGTGGGCAGTCCTTGATTTCTGGAAGTGGGCCTCAGGCACGGAGAATGTTCCTGAGCAGGAGGACAATGGGAGGGGCCCTTGGTCAGCATGGCATTGCTGATGGTGAATTGGTGCCCTGCTAATGAACTGCCCTAAAACAAGCAACAAGCATGCAAAATGCATTTTCAGACTTTACTGGCTTCATGCTTGTTCCAGATCATTTGTTGGGCAATAAAGCGAAGAACTAGATGACAGGTCCTGCATAGGAAATGTTAAATACAATCAGCAACGGCGGGTCCAATATTTTGATTATTACAAGCCCCCTGTAACACACTTTGCAAAACGTTCTCTGCTTTTAGTGCATCTCATATAAAGAAAGGTCACACTTGCTCTTCTCCCTCATCGCTGCTCTCCAGAGATCAGCAGCGTGTTTGTAAATTGTGAAAATATGTGCCACTTGAGAGATCACTGAATACAGCAAGTTATATTCTAAAGGAATCTCCAGGTCTTCTGCCAGCTATTGACGTCCATATAAACACACATGAGATAGGACAGAGGCGTTTGTATTTCATGCCTTGTGTCTAAGTCACTGACGGCAGAGCCTGGCCGAGGAATATTTATGTAGTCTCTGCACTCATAGCTCAACAGGCCTGCATGAGGGATTTATTTTTAGTCTCTATTTGACTTTGCTACATTGATAGACGGGGGCCCATTTCAGAAGATGCCTCTTGATTCTAAATTTCTTAGATAAAACATCTGCTTACAACATGGAGACACAGCTGTGAGCAAGATCATCAGAAGAGGACACAAAAAACAACCTAGGAGCAAACAGGAAGCTGTCAAGCAGCCATCTTGGAACAATGAGATTACTTGAGCTTGTTCCCTAATTCCAGCACAGGGGTGAAATATTTAAAGTGAACCTTTCACTACTTTTACAAGTCTGCATGAATAAATTCCTGAGGTCAAAGCATACAGAAACAGTATACTCTTTTCAAAAAAGGCCAACTTTTTACCATTACAAAGCTGTTCTTGAGCTGCATACAAGTTACTTTGCCTAAGCTCAGATAATAACAATAGTCAGCCAAAAACTAAACAGTCCCCAGGATTTACACGATTGTATTGTCTTTCAGGAAGATGATGCTGACTCTAGAAATGTTTAACCAAGGATGGCTCCATCCTAGAGAGGAAAGCAGATGTGTTGTCAGGGGGAGTACTCTGTGAGATTGTTACATTTATGGATTACATATTATGCTTTTAATATATATATATATATATATATATATATATATATATATAAAATGTGTATTTTATATATATATATATATATATATATATATAATGTGTATTTTATATATATATATATATATATATATATATATATATATATATATATATATATATATATATATATATATATATATTATCTGACTCTAGGTCCACTTAGGGATGTGTGATATTTATTAGAAATTCCAAGATAAGCATAACATTACCAGGTCATGGCTAAATTTGTCAGAGTTTTCTTGGAAAAATACCAACTTACTATTTTTCAATACACAGGGTTTTGTTTGCACCATTACTGCTTTTCTCTCCATACAAGTCAATGGGATTGCACTAGCAGCTTTGTGCAGCTTAGTGTCTAAAGCAATGGGAAAAGGAACTCAGAAGCATCTAAAGCTGATCTCAAATGCAAACTGAATGTACTTGGAAGCATACTGCATTTGCCTATGTACACTTGTCCAAAATTGGCTACAAGTTTTATCAACCAGCCAGAAAAAATGCCAGACTGGTTGCATCGATTACTGTGCCAGGGATGGCAACTTTGCTTAGGAGTATTGGATGCTTCTGCACCTGGTCCTGCTATTAGGGAGGCTCCCTGGAATCCCTGTCTTCTGAACTCTGTCCAAAGCATGCTGATTCAGACTGAATAATTTCGCAGTGTTCAGCACATGGGAAAAGAAAGTTTGGAAAACTCAATAAAGTACAGAACACCTCCAGGTTGCCATATTGTATTACATTTTTTTGTACATTTTTTTTTTAAATTACAGCGCCTGCTGTTTGCAATGGAAAGGCAATTCTAAATAACATTAAATTACATAATGGTTACTCCCACATTAGAGAGTAAGGCTTTGAACAACTACTAAATACCAATGTATCCCAGATGATCTTTATCAAACATTGTTCATCCAACTAAAAACTTTACACAGGGTGTACTATACCTCTCTTATACTCAATGTATCACACAGCTGATCCCTTCAGTCATAAAACCTGGATCATTCCTGCATACATTGGGGACAAAAATTATTTGATCCCCTGCAGATTTTGTAAGTTTGTCCACTTCCAAAAAAAAAGTATTTTAACCACTTCAGCCTCGTAAGATTTGGCTGCTGAATGACCAGGCCATTTTTTGCGATTCGGCACTGCGTCGCTTTAACTGGCAATTGCGCGGTAGTGCTGCGCTGCACCCAAACAAAATAGACGCCCTTTTTTCCCACAAATAGAGCTTTCTTTGGTTGGTATTTGATCCCCTCTGCGGTTTTTATTTTTTGCGCTATAAACAAAAAAAGAGTGACAATTTGGAAAAAAACACAATATTTTGTACTTATTGCTATAATAAATATCCCCATTTTTTTTTAAAAAAAAGCTAATTTTTCCTCAGTTTAGGCCGATACGTATTCTTCTACATATTTTTGGTAAAAAAAAAAAAAATTGCAATAAGCGTATATTGATTGGTTTGCGCAAAAGTTATAGCGTCTACAAAATAGGGGATAGTTTTATAGCATTTCTATTATTTATTTATTTTTTTACTAGTAATGGCGGCGATCTGTGATTTTTATCGTGACTGCGATATTATGGCAGACATGGACAATTTTAAAAAAAACACCAGATATCCGCGCTTAGGAAGAGAGAACTGCAGCCTCCCTAAGGCCCCATTCACACTAGCGCGTTTTTTGATGCATTTTGCATTTTGCAGAAATGCACGGGAATTTTTTAACATGGGTTCCTATGGAACATGTTCACATCAATGCTTTTTTGTATCTCTGCGTTTTTGGAAAGGGTCGGGGACTTTTTTTCATGCAAAAAGCAGCGTTTTGCATGTAATGGTTTTCAATGGACAAGCATCAAAAACGCAAGTGCACCGTTTTTGCAGCGTTTTTGATGCATTTTTGGTGCGTTTTTGGTGCGTTTTTGCCGTTTTTTTTTTATTTTTTATTTTTTTGTAATTTTTTTTTTAAGACTGTAAAAAAAATGAAAAAAAAAAAAAAAACGCAAAACGCAAATCGCGGCAAAAACGCCGCAAAAACGCGGCTCAAAAACGTGGCAAGCAGGAAAAAAACCCCTCCAAAAACGCTCAAAAGCAACATGCATAGGTGTGAATCGAGCCTAATAGGGAACACCACCTAAGTGGCGTCTTAAAACAACAAAAAATCTACTTCAGGGAAAATGTGAATCCACTACACCACTTGAATATTACCAACTCTCCATATAAAGTGAATAGTGCTTCAAAGAAATATGTATAAAACAGAAATAATAAAAAATATATATAAGTGTAGAGAAAAAATAGATACATGAAAAATATGAATCTATATATATATATGTCGGTGATAATACAGCACATCACAAATGATAAAGTGTTGCGTGCTTAACCACTTGCCACCCGCCATATATAGCAGAATGACAGCGGCAAAGTGGTTTCAATATCCTGACTGGGCGTCATATGACGTCCTCGGGATATTAAGCTGCTGCGCGCCCCCCCGGGGGCGCGCATCGCGGCGATCGTTGTTGCGGTGTGTCAGTCTGACACCCCGCAACTCCGATCTAGGTAAAGAGTCTCTGACAGAGGCTCTTTACCACGTGATCAGCCATGTCCAATCACGACTGACCACGATGTAAATAGGAAGAGCCGGTGATCGGCTTTTCCTCAATCGCGTCTGACAGACGCGAGTAGAGGAGAGCTGATCGGCTGCTCTCCTAACATGGGGGGGTCTGTGCTGATTGTTTATCAGCGCAGCTCCCCCTTGGATCCTGCCCAGGAACACCATCATGCCGCCCAGGACCACCAGGATGGCCATCCACACCAGACCACCAGGTATGCCCCCCTAGGCTCCCAGGGAAATGCAAATCTGTGCCCAGGCAGTTGCCAATCAATGCCCAGGCAGCTGCCAATCAGTGCCCACTTACAATGTCTACCATTGCCAGTGCCACCAGGGATGCCTATCAGTGCCTCATATCAGTGCCGGGTATCAGTGCCCATCAGTGCCACGTATCAATGCCCATCAGTGCCCAGCAGTGCCGCCTATCAGTGCCACCCATAAGTACCCATCTTTGCAGCCTTTCGGTGCCCATCAGTGCCAACCAGTGCCAAAGCGAGGAGCACTGGAGAGTCACCTTTGTTTTGAATTTGTGCACGGATCACTCCTCACAGACTGTTATTCAATATTGTATAGTCGTATACACATATAGATATATACATTTGTTGGGACTTATGACTTTGATATTAGCATCTGTCACTTTAATATTTATTTATTTTTTGATTGTGTTTAGAAGCAGGAAATGTGTTTTGGAATTACTGATTTTTTAAAATATGTTTATTCAGGCTCACACGCAGATACATAATTTCTCAGCCAATGAGTCACGCATTATTAAGCACGCAACACTTTATCATTTGTGATGTGCTGTATTATCACCGACATATATATAGATTTATATTTTTCATGTGTCTATTTTTTCTCTACACTTATATATATTTTTTATTATTTCTGTTTTATACATATTTATTTAAAGAACTATTCACTTTATATGGAGCGTTGCTAATTTTCAAGTGGTGTAGTGGATTCACATATAATTAATTATTTGAATAGCGCCATTTTCTCCGAAGTAGATTTTTTGTTGTTTTAGGACATCGGACAATTTTGACAGATTTTTGAGACCATTGGCATTGTACAGCGATCAGTGCTATAAAAATGCATTGATTACTGTAAAAATGTCACTGGCAGTGAAGGGGTTAACATTAGGGGGCGATCAAGGGGTTAACTGTGTTCCCTGGGAGGTGATTCTAACTGAAGGGGGAGGGGAATGACTAGAGGAAGTGACGGATCGTGGTTCCTTGCTAATGTCTTCCATTCAAACCTCACCATCATAGGCAAGACCAAAGAGCTGTCAAAGGACCTCAAGGACAAGATTGCAGATCTGCACAAGACTGGAATGGGCTACAAGACCATCAGCAAGAAGCTTGGTGAAAAGGAGACAACTGTTGTAGCGATTATTCGCAAATGGAAGAAACACAAAACAACCATCAATTGCCCTTGGTCTGGAGCTCCATGCAAGTTTTCGTCCTCATGGGGTAAGGAAGGCCATGAGAAAAATATGGGAGCAGCTCAGAACTATACTGGAGGAGCTTGTGAATGATCTCAAGGCAGTTGGGATCACAGTCACCAAACAAACCATTGGTAACATAATACGCCACCATGGATTGAAATCCTGCACCGCCCACATGGTCACCCTCCTCAAGAAGGCACATGTACAGGCCCATCTGAAGTTTGCCAATGAACATCTAAATGATTCAGAGAAGGATTGGGAGAAAGTGCTGTGGTCAGATGAGACCAAAATTGATCTCATTGGCATGAACTCGACTCGCCATGATTGGAGGAAGAAAAACGCTGACTATGACCCTAAGAACACCATCCCTACAGTCAAGCACGAAGTTGGAAACATTATGCTTTAGGCTGTTTCTCTGCTAAAGGCACAGGCCAACTTTGCCATATTGAAGGGCCAATGGATGGGGCCATGTATTGTAAAATCTTGGATGAAAACCTTTTTCCCGTAGCCAGAACACTGAAGATGGGTCCTGGATGGGTCTTCCAGCATGACAATGACCCAAAACATACCGCCAAGGCAACAAAGGAATGGCTCAAGAGGAAGCACATTAAGATCATGGAGTTGCCTAGTCAGTCTCCAGACCTTAAAAGGGGGTTCCGGCCGCAAATTTTTTTTTTTTTTAAGTCAGCAGCTACAAACACTGTAGCTACTGACTTTTAATAAGGACACTTACCTGTCCAGCGCGCGCGCGATGTCGGCCCCCAGAGGCCGATCTGTCCATCGGATCGGCCGCCGGCACCTCCATCCCAACTAAGGGAAACAGGCAGTGGAGCCTTGCGGCTTCACTGCCCATTTCTTACTGCGCATGCGTGAGTCGCGCGGCGCTTTTTGAATGGCCCCGTTGTTTCCTGGGGACACACACAGTTCCCAGAAGGCAACTGGGCTGCTCACCGAAGAGGAGGAAGCGCTGCGGAGTAGAAAGAGGCAGATTAGGAACACTGCCTAGCACTGCCTGGTAAGTTAAACATTTTTTTTTTTTCAAATGTTTTTTTTTTATTTTTTTTTTAGAATTTTAATGCTATTTTTTATTTTAGGGTGGCCCTCCACTTTAATCCTATAGAAAATGTATGGAGGGAGCTGAAACTTTGAGTTGCCAAGCGACAGCCAAGAAACGTCTGACCTCTGTGCTTGCCAACAAGGGTTTCTCCACCAGGTATTACGTCATGCTTTGCTTGGGGATCAAATACTTATTTTACTCACTGAACTGCAACTCAATTTATAACATTTATACCATGTGTTTTTTCTGGATTTTTCGTTGATATCTCTATTATTTAAAATATACCTATGATAAAAATGATAGACCTTTCATTTCTTTGTAAGTGTGCAAACTTACAAAATCTGCAGGGGATCAAATAATCATTTTCCCCGTTGCATAATGTGGGCTTGTTCCATAATTAGAAACTATTGGTGACATATTATTACTGCCATAGATGGCAGAGTGGGCATGGTGTTGATGGCTGACTCGGCCATTTTCCTTTTGAGTCTGATTAGTGGTCTAGAACTGCCAAGAGCAACCCAGCTCTTTATTATATTTAGTTTTTTTATGCATGGTAAAAAAAAAACATTCTCTTATATTAACAACTACCAGACCCTCCTACTTTCTCACACTGGAAATCATTGGTTGATGTAGTTAACCATATACTTACAGTATATTAGTAACAATTGTCCTAGAAAATTTGGTCCGGCTGGCTGAAGTGTTATATGCTGAAAAGCTCCCCATCATGCTCTAAATTTGCCCCTTCCCCTGAGGGATCCTAGTTTGGTATTGCAATTTATGCTCCTACACAAGGTCTAATACCTCTTATGCCGTGTACACACGAGCAGACTTTAGACAGACTGAACCCCGAAGGACTTTTTGACGGACTTTCGACAGAGTTCCGACGGAGTTGAAGCCCACACATGGTCGGATTGTCCGACGGATTTGTTCCGTCAGACCACTCTGGTCGAAAAGTCCGGTTGTGTGTACACGGCATTAAAATGCCTTTGCAGAACTCATCAAGCTTGTTACATGTGAAGAATATGGTGTTACTCTGTATGTTCTACGCACAGTATGTATGTATGAAGTCAGGCAAATCCAATAAATGTGTTTACTGTTTAAAAGGAAACATTACAAATGGTTTGTGTAGCAATTGTACAGTAAATGCTATCCTATGTCTTGTGACATAAGTGAAGTTTTTCTTTAACAATACAGCAACCTTTATTCCAACAGAGGATACAACAGCCAATGTGTGATCATGGAGTTCTGCCTTCATATAAAGATGTTTGACTCATCACGCTATTCTTTCCACCTTTTCTTAGTGAAAGTAATGTGATTATTACTCCTTTCTTATTTATCACTGGCAACAAGTCCTATTTTTACAAGCCGTGGCGGTAGAATTCTGCCCATGTCTCAACCCTGTATCACTCTTGTGTGCTAAGACAACATATTTTTACAGACTAAATGACAGCAAACTAACCGCTAATACACAGATGAGAGGTTTTAAATGACTGTAATAGGGTTATATAAACCATTGCATCAGTCCCAAATGGATTTTTGTCTACGCTATTTCAGCCTGGTTAGTCTTTTCATGGCCAATAGAAAGCAGCAGAAAACATCTTTTTCCATTTGGTCTGATACACAATAGTTTTTACACTTCCAAAGTATCATTCCTCAAAACACATGCTGAATGAGTTAAGGTTATCTCTATAATGAACAGAGGATGATGAGAAAAGCAAAACCAAATAGATAAAAAGAGTTAGTGCTGGAGCAGCAGAAAGGAGTCTCCTTCAGCCAAAGCTCACATTTACTTTAGTATACAGGTAATACCTGTAACTGAGGAAGGACTGAAAATACGGTATCTGTCTTTACCACTCCATGACCGGATGTGACCATGTGAATCTTGTCAAGAAGATTTAACTGGGTGGTGAAGGGCCAATTGGTTTTTGAGGTCTAACGTGTGTCTCCTACCTCTGTGAACAAATAATATATCTAATTTTACTTTGCCACAAGAAAAGGGTTCCCCTAGGTGGACTTTACCGGCACTTGCATGATAGAAAAAATTTTTTTAGAAATAGAAACTATAATACATCATAAAAAAGTGTATGTTTTATTCAATTAGGAAGATACAAATATTAAAAACAAAGTGGATATCATCAGTAACAAAGCAGTACTAATAGGTAAATACATGAAACAGTCAAGTAATCAGCAATGGTGAAAAGAAACCTCTTTTCTTTTACTTTGCAATCTAAAAGCTTTAGGATATTAGTAACTAGTATCAACATTTCATGCAGAATCTTTTCTGAGGTGAAGTAAAATCTAAGGATGAACCCAAGCACTAAAATCTCATATACATATGTAAGATTTCAAGTGGAAGTTCAGCCTAAAACTAAAATCTCTAAATCTACTTGCATCCACAATCTAAGACTAACCTATCTAGCCCTGTAAAGAAGAAATAGCTATAAATACCTTTTCTGAAGCCGATCTGATCTGGTCTACAGCGGCAGAAGCTGTGTGCAGGAGACTACAACAGCTGGGAAATGCCTGGGAAGTGACGTCACCCATAGATGGGGCTTCCGTTGTCTGCTGCCTCTCTTGCACTCCCACACACTGACAGCTCAGCATGGGACCAGACCAGAGCGGCTGCAGAACAGGTATGTATAGCAATTTTTGCTTTACAGGGCTAGATAGGTTAGTCTTATGCCGCGTACACATGAGTGGAATTTCTGTCGGAAAAATCTTGGATGGTTTTTCCGATGGAATTCTGCTCAAGCTTGGCTTGCATACACACGGTCACACGAAAGTTCGCTGAACTTTCGACCGTCAAGAACGTGGTGACATACAACACTATGACGAGCCAAGAAAATGAAGTTTAATGCTTCCGAGCATGCATCAAATTGTTTCCGAGCATGCGTAGGAATTTTGCGCGTTGGAATTGGTACAGACGATGGGAATTTCCGATCGGAACTTTTTCAGACCGAAAAATTGAGAACATGCTCTCAATCTTTTGCTGGCTGGAATTCCGCCAGCAAAAGTCTGATGGAGCATACACACGGTCGCATTTTCCGACCAAAAGCTCTCATCGTTTTTTTGCTGACCGAATCTCCAATCGTGTGTACGGGGCAATAGATTGTGGATTCAAGTTGATTAAGAGATTTTAGTTTTAGACTAAACTTCTACTTTAACTTTTTAATGTAATTTTAAAAGTTATTTCCAATATTTTAAAGTCTGCAGCTTTCATTAAAATAATACCTGACAATCCTGCTATGAAGGTCCTTATTCAGGCTATTCCGGTAATAGGGTGACAGTGTTTTGTCCCTCTCTTCCTTGTGCATTGTCATACAGGCTTGTAATGGAGACTACAGGTGGCCGTTTCAACCTATGTAGCAATGGTCCACTGGTGTCACCATTTGGAAACTGGCCTAGGGAAATAGAAACCAAACTAAAAAGAGAGAGCCTAGGCTATCTCACCAAGGATGGGATTTTTTAAAGGAGACCAACATATCTGTATATTAAGGTAAGCATCATTGAATTAAAAACTCGTTTATTTATATCCAAAATCAGTACAAAATTACAATATCTATTACATATAAAATCACAGAATTCATGAAATCACTGTTGGTGGTTGATAGCAGGGATATGTTTGTACACAAGATGCTTGATTGTGCAGAAAGCCAACATGTTTCGCAGTCTCCTGCTTCTTCGAGGGCATCACATGCATCTGTGGATTTGTCTAGATTACATAGAATAACATTAGGATCAAACTTAAACCCATCACCAATTTACGTTTTCCTTTGAATATGTAGGTGCTTACCCACTTATAGGTTGTCGGTGTTCAACATAGATCATGTATGGCAAAAAACTCACATCCGGAACTCAGTTGTTGGTGTCAGCCGAACCAAGATTGTTACCCCATGGAGGCCAGATTACTAGGGGTTGGATAACGTGCTGTCGGACCACGTAATGACCACGGTGTCATATAAATGTAAACTAAGTTATTAGTCTGGAAAAAAATTTTCAACTTTGACCGTGCATTACAATGTTACTAGGCATAATTAGACATACCTGTCTGGCTGTTTAGTGACTCAGTAATGCCCCGTACACACGGTCGGATTTTCCGGAAAATGTGTGATAGGACCTTGTTGTCGGAAATTCCGACCGTGTGTAGGCTCCATCACACATTTTCCATCGGATTTTCCGACACACAAAGTTTGAGAGCTTGCTATAAAATTTTCCGACAACAAAATCCGTTGTCGGAAATTCCGATCGTGTGTACACGAATCTGACGGACAAAGTGCCACGCATGCTCAGAATAAATAAAGAGATGAAAGCTATTGGCCACTGCCCCGTTTATAGTCCCGACGTACATGTTTTACGTCACCGCGTTTAGAACGGTCGGATTTTCCGACAACTTTGTGTGACCGTGTGTATGCAAGACAAGTTTGAGACAACATCCGTCGGAAAAAATCCTAGGATTTTGTTGTCGGAATGTCCGAACAAAGTCCGACCGTGTGTACGGGGCATAAGACTTGTCACCTAACCTAACGCCACGTGAAACTTTCCAGTTATCATAATAATAAGGACTGTAATGGAGGACAAGTGATGTTTATGGGTGACCACGCTAATTATATTATATATATCTTTATCACACATGTATGGAACTACTTTGGGACCCTTTAACCTTGGCTATACTTCTAGCTATATACAAGTACTACATAGTGATATTTTAATTAGCATTATTAACAACCTAGATGGGGTTAACACCTGGGTCTACACCACAAATTATCCATTAATATGCCATACTAATGGTTTTGGATATTCTAAGGATTAAAATACATAAATACATTTATATTTCTTTATTTTATTTCAGTTTTATTCAATAAAAATAATTGACAGCTCACCAACAACTGAGTCCCGGATGTGAGTTTTTTGCCATACATGATCTATGTTGAACACCAACAACCTATACGTGGGTAAGCACCTACATATTCAAAGGAAAACGTAAATTGGTGATGGGTTTAAATAAGTTTGATCCTAATGTTATTCTATGTAATCTAGACAAATCCACAGATGCATGTGATGCCCTCGAAGAAGCAGGAGACTGCGAAACATGTTGACTTTCTGCACAATCAAGCATCTTGTGTACAAACATATCCCTGCTATCAACCACCAACAGTGATTTCATGAATTCTGTGATTTTATATGTAATAGATATTGTAATTTTGTACTGATTTTGGATATAAATAAACGACTTTTTAATTCAATGATGCTTACCTTATTATACAGATATGTTGGTCTCCTTTAAAAAAAATTCCATCCTTGGTGAGATAGCCTAGGCTCTCTCTTTTTAGTTTGGTCTCTATATATTACTAGGGATTGGGGACAATTATCTGTATCTGAAAATAATCCAACAACACTTATCTCTTTATATGGCCTAGGGAAATGTAGTGCAGCAATTGCTGGAGTCCATTAATATAGACGGGAAATAGATGCAATCACCCCTTTTTTCAGCTGAACACCATTTCTCTATTAAATATGCAATGTTGCAAAATGTAGTGCCCCCCTGAGGGTGTAATTGCACAGTTTAGGTGAGATGATGGGGGACGATAAAAATGTAGTGTCTTCATGCTCCCCCCATCCCCACATGTGAACGAGGCCTTAAACACACAAGTGAGTGAGTTAGAAGTGATTCCCATCTTATCAGATGGCACAATCTGAAATTTCAGTGAGAGATATCATGCCAGGAAGGGGAAAGCTACTTTGTTGTATCTTTAGATAACCTATAGTGCTCTGGGAATGATTTGACATGTATTACATTTTTATTTGTAGTACAAGGATTGTACACATATAGCAATATATATATATAGCAACTATTTATAATAATTCACTGGGGAAGTGCCATGGATGGTGAGTGAGTGGCGATCTGTCCTTAAATAAGGTCAAAGAAAGAGGGAAAGAAAGCAGAAATATCTATATCTTTCTCCAGCAGTATAAATAAATACCTAACCATCTATGAATTGTGTCATTTATCTAGTGCACAGTACAGTAAGTCTTCACTTTACCAAGGGTAGCTGACAGATTAGGGCTGAACTCCAGGTAGATAAAAAAAGGGGGCAAATTAACATAGCTGTATTCATTAACTATTTATTTTTTATTTTTTTCAAGGTGTCAATGTTTTTTATTACACAGTATTATTGGTAAACCTGTAGTGGGGCTTTTACAGTCATTCATCATGATTACCAAAAATATGATCTTCATTAAACACATTATTGTTTTCAATTGTTGTTACAATGATTCCGATACAGGAAAAATATGGCAGTCTTTGGAAAGTATCAAATCTAGTCTTTTCGAAATTGGAGGGAAGCACACAAAGGGAACCAACAGAAAGACTATCCTATCCGGATAATTATAGTTGCACTCCAATTTTAGAGTAATTTCAACTTTAAAATAAAAAAACACAAAATTAGGAGGATCCTGAAGCTGCTTCTGTGTCGGCCAGTCCAACTTAGTCTTACCCTGAAAAATCTATATTTAAGATTTTTCATATCTCATAGATATGAGGTGGGTTAAATAAGAGTTCTTTTTGACGAAGAGTGAAAGCTTAAAATATAATAACATTTATTAGGAAGCAGTTGGAAGTCTAGCTAATACACAATCATCTGTCTATCGCCTTACACCAAGGAAGAAAATATTAGGTTGAAATAAAGTATTTACATTAAGGAATACAGGGTATATTCCTCAATACAGTAATCTACACACATGTTTAGTTACAAGTAAAAGGGCATTCCTTTCCCATAATTACCCATCCTTACCAAAGCTCCTTTCAGCTTGCTGGTCATCAGAGAGAGAGACCCTAGCTCCCCCTTGCCTCTGAGTATATCAAACCAAGCTGATGTCTCATTGGTTGGCCTAGCTTGGATCATGATTGGAGGGCTTACTCCATAAGTCGGCCCCCTTTCATGCAAATCCTTGTGACTATGTTGGCCAAGTGTGTCAATTGTATTTCCCCAGGAAGTTAGGTCCATTGCATATCCCAGCATGGCACTCTTTCAAAGGAGTAGGTGTAGAACAATGGAATTGGCTCTCCCTTGTTTGCATATACAAGCCTTGGGCCTTGGGCCTTTGCTCTTAACAAAAACTTAAATGAAACCCTTTTTGAAATATATTCATTATTACCATATTTTACAGTTATTAATGGAGATTTCACACAAACTTATAAGGCAACAGATGGCCCCTTGTGGCCAGTTGAGAATATGAGACTCGGCCACACCTAGAATAATGGTTTATGTGCAATCTCCTTTAATATTTGGCACTTTCGGCTTTACCCTCTGAAATGAAATAAAACTCTTTGAGAAAAAAAAAAAACTTTTAAACTCTCCATCTCTACAGTTCACACTTCTGGATCCCAGTATTGGTAGTCATCACTTGTTCTGGATGTCATAAGTCCAAAATAGAAATCATGAGAAACAGCACCAAAACAAAACAATAAGGAAAAAAAAAAAACATGAGGATCCTTGTTCTCAACAGTCCAATAATAACAATAGTCCGATAATAACAGTACAAAAGTCCATAAG